>NC_133473.1:16794850-16955740 GCF_025370935.1 Choristoneura fumiferana
ATAAGTATTATAGCATATATTATCTGATAAACTGTCTGTTTATAACTACGTTTAATAGCCGAACCTTTTTATACCTTTAAGGAATTATATAAGTATTTCCTCCGAGCGTTAGACTGGTGCGATAGAAATCCCTATAACAGTACAGAATATCAAGATAAGTCCATTTCCGCTATCATGAAGAGAATCTTCCCTATAACCGCGCAAAAACAAAGACACGTGGTTGCAGTAATCATATAACATTACAAAGTATCAGTGCCTGTATATTTATTATTTAATCGCCTTTACGTTTTCTTTGAAATCTTAGTCTTACCTTGTAAGAGTGCTTTTTACCGAATCGACAATAATTCGTGACTTGTAACGTATTAGGCATCAAGACAAATCCGAAGGACTTTGAGAGAACTGTGTAGAAAGAAAATGATGCTGAACGTACCAATATTCAGCTAACTCAACTTTGAGCGGATTGTAAGTTTCAATTATAATAAAATATCTGATAATACAAATGCTATAAATAATCTTACAATATCTGCATGACTACATATGTTCACAAAACTCGAGCACAATACGGGCCTATTAGGCGCTTTGTAATATAACACCGTTTCATTCACCTTTATACACACACCGTTTCATTCACCTGTAAATTGTTTCAAAGAAATATGAACCGTTTTCAGATGGATTACGGGACAAAGACTAACGCAATTTCTTTGTCGAAGCGAGAAAATGGAACCGAGTTAATAATGCCTAATCAGTTAGTAATTGCTCGTTACTGTTTTGCAGATGCAACAAAATGTGGAGTAGGTACACGTTGATAAGAACAATGAGTCTATTTCGTTAACGATAGGGAATATTTACTAACACAGTAGACTTGAGCACTAGCCACGGGGAGCTCGCCTGAACTGTTCATGCATAGCGCAGATACAACTTACTTATTATAAGCGTTAAGTTTAAAAGTTTAATGGACAACACTAAGTAACCTTCCTTCTCCGTTAAAGCAAAGCTATTTATTTTAGCAGAGAAGCAAAGTAATTTAGTGTAGTCCATTGATATGGAGCTCCGCAAAGTCCTCCCTAATATTTAGCGTCATGCATGTCTTGTCTTTATTCTATTGTTATGTTTGTGACGTTTTTATGGCGTTAAATAAATGTATTTTCTTTCTTTCTTTCAAAGTAACGCTTGAATCAATCGTTCAAGTGATTATCAAAACTTAACGTGTTAAGAAGAATACACAAGTAAAACAATTGAGACGGTGGCCACTTACCATGAAACAAGAACAGCCCTATCACATTGAGCACGAGCCCTAAAGTACCAACTGCAACTAGCAACTTCTCGTTGTGTATTTTGTAATCGTTGTCAAAAAATCGTTTGACAGCTTCTACTGTGATGCTGAAGCATAATGCTACAAGGAAGACAGCGTTCACTAGTGCACCTAGGACTTCAGCTCTGGCCCAGCCAAATGTATTCTTTGACCATTTCTTAGGTGACATCTGTGGAAAAAAAGACGGTATAAGTGATGATGATTATGACGTCTGTTCTTGCCGATTTCGGCTACAGCCACTGCTTTCGTTTCATGGATGGAGTTCTGAGTTCTTATGACATGCTCTAATCTAAATTTAATGTGATGTAGCTGTTGTAGTCAATTTTGGCAGCAAAAACGAATTAAGTATCTTATAAATAAATATGGTGTTATTTTTGATTTCCGTTAAACTTTAAAGGAATATTCAACAGCCTTCGATGTTAGATTTTCTTGTACTAGCACGGAAAAATCATTTTAACTTTAGTGATTTTGAAATGCCATATATCATGTCACCATCGATTTATCTTCGACAATGACGATCTTCCATATAAACATACAGGAACTATTTAAAAGAACGCGCGAACAAATATCTACTTACTTATCTCTTATCACGTGCCGAAATGGCAAGTTTAATAAAGATTCATTGATTTATCTTCGATAATGACGACCTTCCATATAAACTTTTACCCCCTCACATGTCGAATTTTCAAAAAAGCTCAAACAAATATCGACTTATTATTTCTTATTAAGTGCCTAAATGCCAAGTTTCGTGGTTTTATCTTCGACTGCGACGAACTTCCACCATATAAACTATCAACCCCTTAAAACCTCTTTTTCACGATAAAAGATACCAAATTTCATCAAAATCGGTTCAGCGGTTTAGGCGTGAAAGCGTAACAGACAGACAGACAGACAGACAGAGTTACTTTCGCATTTATAATATTATTAAGTAATTAAGTAATATTAAGTAATTAAGTATTAAGTATATTAAGTATGGATTAACTAGAGTGAGAGACGGTACGGTACGGTACGAACTTCGATTTTCGAATTTCGTACTAGCCCCCCTGGATGGCACGGATTGGTCAATCACAATGTCCCGTAGAGACCCACTGACTCACTCAAGACACCAATTTTTTTTGACACGTACACTTGTTTGCGACAAATGACTCGAATTAAGGATCCATTACGATTAATTGAACTATATGGTTGAAACGGGTCTATATCGACTGGTAGAAAATTGTTAGTCATAAATAATGTAATGTTTGACATAATTATTTTTTTCTGTGAAACAATTTATTTTTCTGAATGGTTATAAAACAAACCTAACCTAACCTATAGAGTTCTACAGGATAACCATTTAAAAAAATATGAAAAATGTACGGTTTCAGCGGGAAAAAAAATTATGACTAACAATAATTATGACAAACATTACATTATGACTTATAAAATTATGGCAGTCGAAAGGATCCCGGTTGAAACCTTGGCGATTTTCTGTGCCGTTACCGACCCATCGAGAACCCATCAGAAAATCAGAAGCGGCGATAGGTATATTGCTTTGTTTGGTCAATACAAGAGCTATTCGCGATTTGGCGCAAAACAAATTTTAAATCCGACTTTTTGGGTTACATCTCATGAAATGTTAAAAAAAATGTTATACATTTTCCGTCTTTATCTGGGAATGCCCAGTCTAGGGTTGCCAACTTTTTTTACGAGAAATAAAGTATATTTAGGCCTGAGAAACAATGAACAGTGTTTTATTGTTTTAATGTTTTAAAGATAATTTTTTAGTCCTTCTCCTACAACTAATCAATTTAGCGACCCCTATTACGATACAATTGCATAAAATACTATTGCCTTCAGCAGGGCTACTACAAAACTCGAAACTCGAAACCGTCCCTCTCGCTCTCGTATTACATAGTATAAGTGTCAGAGGGATCGCATGACACGAACTTCGAGTTTTGAGTTTCGTAGTAGCCCTGCAGGTACAGAATCCCGAACCCAGAAAATGTTATGTAATAACATTAATAATAGGTTTTGAGTTTTGTGTTTGAACTAATAAGATAATATGGTAGAATTTTACTTTGATGATGATCTCACTTAACTACAAATATAGTTAGTATACTATATTATAGTAGAGGTGCTTACCTAAATCTATTTCAAGTTTGTTTCATAAAATATATACAATATTTTAAAGTTGTAAGTACCACTAAAATTAAAAGTGCTACAAATCAACATAATTGAACTTTCTCATACAAAAAAGCGACGAATACGAGTAAGGCGAATTGTATAACTTGTTTGTGGTATAGGCGACAGAAGCATGGGACATTTAATGAGTGATTTGTGACATCTATTTTTTGCTGGATTATCCGCTGTAGTTCCTTTGGTAGTATAATAGAGGATAATATCGTACATGTAAGAAAGGAAATAAAGGACTACTATTATGGGAGCATTTTTGAGTATTAAGTAAGGCTAAAGAAATGGGGAGTGGGTTAGTAGTAAGCAAAGTGGGGTGGGTCTACTCTTTGCTTATTTTTGATGACATGGGAGTCAAAGGCGGGGCTTGATTGGTAAATCTCTGCAATATTTACTTGCCTATGATTAACTCTATATACAGAAACTTGAGAGATTTTGTAAAAATCATTGCCATGCGGAGGGGTCAAAATTTACAACCATTGCTCATGTAATAGATGAACAACCCATTTTCGGAATTACAACTTTTGTGACATTTTACAGCCAGGAAATTACATGCGGAAATAATCTTGATACCCTTTAAACTAGAATTTAACAATAGAACAAGCTATTAGGAGTGTACATTAAACAATCATACTCACTTTAACTGATAAGAAGGCGATAACTAATGCAGCCACATCACTCAGCATGTGGAATGAATCAGCCACCAGAGCCATAGAGTTGGTGACATAGCCTACAATCAGCTCCACGAAGAAGAAGCTGCATGTCAGCGACAGCATGGACAGCAGCCGACATTTCTTACCAGAAAACTTGCCCATAGTTCTTTGCTGTTGAAAAATTCAAAATTAGTAACACTTTCAGTTCAGTAACCTGCTGAGATCCCATTTATATTGGGATGTCCTAAGACTAATTTGGGTAAAAAGGGGAAAAGTATTTTATTTTATTTAAATTAATCTAATTTTATTTCTATTTGATATAATCATTTGTAATTTAAAAGTCATGTGTTGTTAAGAAATAAGTACATAAAACATATTGTTCAAAAAGGAAAAGTGCTTAAAAAGTGTTGTTTAGGCGCTTTTGGAAAGTCTTTTTTGTTTTAGTTTTTTTTTTATCATGACTTTATTAAGGTATTTTTAGTCTAATATTCAGTTTGATATAGTTTTATTTGTTTGCCACAAAAAATTTGATTTAAATCATGTGTTTTTTGTCTGTATGGACATGAAGTAATTGATAAGTAATAGATGCAAGAACATTCTGTTTGTTTGATTTAAATTTCTTTATATTTTTTAATTATTATTGTGGAAGTGTGATTGTCTGTTTGTCTGTCAAAATGTACAAGCTATTTAACATTACTATATCCTAACCTCAAATGAAAAGAATGGCATGATTTCATTAAATAACATAACCAGGAAGAGAGCAAAGAATGCCAATATTACATGATAAAAAATATATATTTGTGTTTCATGTTATCAATCATATTTGAATGCCATTGTAATACTTATATAAAATGTATTATTAATTAATAAATTATATGACCCTTTATACATTACTTAATTTGATTGGCAACTGAGATAATACTTGAAATTTATTGTTAATTGGTACCATTTTGGATTGGAATTGTACAATGTGAATTATTACACTACACTAATGCTAATATTAATGGTATGGCTGACTATTTAATAACAATATTAATAATATATTGCAGTCAAAAATCTTGTTTAGACCAAAAACAAACATTTCCATAACTTTTCCACCATTTGAGTCAAATTAAATAAATACCATGTGATATATTTGTTGCAGGATGTGGACCAATTTATCTTTAATCAGTTCCTGATAGCCTACCCGTGATTATGATGCATGCAACTGCATTGCAGATCAGGAACTCATTAAAAATAATCACAGTAAACATCTTGTAACAATTATATAGTTAACTATTAACTATGAATCATTAAATCTGTTAAATATTACGGGTAAGTATATTGTGTGTTTGGGGCACTTTAGCTGCCTACTGTACTAGGGGGCTGGCGACGCATTTCTGCAGAGCGAACTAGCGCTGTCTACCCTGGAATTGATCAAATGCATGCCAATGGGTACATATTTAACAGAATTTAAGTCAGCAACTGTAGAAGTGGGAGTTTTTGCATGAGAAAATTGGTTAAAGGCTACGGTAGCCAAATATTTTTTTCCCTTTATCACAGAATACTTTTGTGGTTTTATCTTTATAATATTCAAATCAATATTGTAAGAAAAAGAATGCTCAGCTTGGTCGGTCTGTAAAACAATGTATATTAAAAATATCAGGACTCAGGAGGTTATACAAACTACTGTCCCTTTAAGTAGCGGCGTTAGGGTAGGGAGCGGTGGGGCGACTGCCCAGGGCGCCAAACGCAAAGAGGCGCCTGAAGCCTATACCTTCTATAAAATTCCTAAAAGTTGGGGGCGCCGTGGGAATCTCGCCCAGGGCACTGGAAGTGCTAAAACCGGCACTGGTCTCTTTAAAACATTGTAATAAAATGTTGAAGTTCACAGGTACAAAAAAACTGTTATAGGTATTTTATTTTACATTAACTAACACATATTTAATGTGTTGTAGGTATAATGGCTTTATATTTTGTGCATGGAGAACTGCACACAGCTTTAGCAAGCCTAAACGAACATGGAACAAGGCATACAAAGAGTACAAATGTAAGCCTTTCTGACAAATGAAAGGTCATAGTTGACATTCAATAAGTTTTTATTTTACAAACACCTAGATGGAAGAAGAGCTATTATGCTTCCAAATGATTTTACAATGACTGAAAAACTACGACATAGAACATATTGTTCTATTCGATTCAATAGTAAGCGAAAAGGTGTCACATTATCCATGGTTATGTGTAACAAATTAATGAACCATGAAATTTATTAAAGTAATAGTTTGTTACATACATACCATAATTTATTTTAAAGTTGTGTTAAATAATAAAAAAGGGCATTAGTGTGGAATAACTGATTCGGTTTTGTTTTCATAATACTGCGGATCGGATCTTGGACTTGGATCTTATTATCTATGTTATTGGTCGGTTCGGTTTAGAGGTGGGTAAATCCGGATCTGAAGATTCAAAAGAGTCAGAACCTCAAGCGGATCCGAATCTCTTAATGACTCCTTTCAAATCTTATTGACTCCGGAGTTACTAACTCCGACTGGATCGAGCGGCTCGCCTCGCTCGTGATCGCCGTCACGCACACTCATTTCCGCTCAATCCGCCTTATTGCACTAATACGCTATCGATTCGGATCGGCACTGTTGCTACAAACTCGAATAGAATCGTACTAATGTCGAAGAAACGATAAACAATATAACGATGTGTTTTTCGGAAAAGCTCGCGCATCGAACTTCGATATTTCTTATCTATAGCCCTGCGGATCGGATTTGGACTTGAGTGCCCTGCGTGGTATCGGTTTGGTTGTAGTAATTATTGCGGATTTGATTTGTCTTTAATCTTATTATCTATGTTGGAATCGATTCACTTTTGTACTAACACGACATCGAATCACTGAACTCACGAATACTACCACAGTTACCGTACCGTACCGACAACCGAACCGAGCCGGGGCGGATCGGCCATAGATAAATTAATAATCGCTCGAAAGAACCGGAGTCAATAAAGGAGTCGGATTCAGTAAGCGGATTCGGTACCGACACCGGAGCTGGATCTAGTGAGTCAGATCACTTCGCGGAGTTGAGATTACCCATGTCTAGTGAGAAGCATGAACTATGAATCTTAGCAAAGTTCAAAAGGGTACGTATTATATTATATAAATTTAAAATACATATCGGTTTAAATACATACAGTTGAAATACCAAAAATTTTAAAATATAATGCATCAAAATATATAAAGTTATTTGACATAAGTTCTAAACGCATAAGTTTAAAATGCTTAGTGGTCGAAATATATAATAGTTACAATGCATAATGGTTCTTAGTGATTGAAGCCCAATATAAAGTGAGTAGGTGAGGTAGTAAGTCCACTCCTGCTGGCTCGTGCTGCGGCACCGACCGACTTCAGACTGGTAGAAAATTATTTTCATAGTTTTTTGTAGTCGGTTCAATTATTTATAATTATTTTTCAGAATCAGTAAAAATTGTATAAACTTAAATAGTAAAAAGTGATCGGCAACAAAAATAAATTTTTACATAAAATTATTAACTGACGCTTTTACTTTTACTGCATTAGTTGTACATCACATGACATCTACATTATATGTCAAGTATAATAGTATGAGTATGCACAGTTGAAACTATATGAACACTTTTACGCGTAAGAAGATAAAATATTGTTTAATTTCTTTGTCGGTAAGACAAAGACAATAATATCGATAATTATGATTTTTCAAAAGAGTGACAGCTCTATTTGGCCACGGAGTTTTTTTTTACTATCGGATTATGTCAAAAACTGAAATGACAAATGACATTTGTTGCTTCGTTTCTGGAAACCATTGTATTAAAAATATCGCCACGTCTGGTTTCCTAAGCAGCTTATGTGGAGTTGGAAACAATATGCGACGCTTTTGAGCGTTTAGTTATCAGACAGATTAAGACTGTCAATGTCAAACTAAAAACAGAAAAAACTACGACGATTATTGGTTAAATTTTGTGATTGTTTTATTTTTATTACAGCAGTACAGCCAGAACAGACCGTAATATAATTTCCTGGCAGTGTAATTCTCTGCTTTGTTTTTCGAAGTTTTACGCAGGTTAATAATAAATACTTATATACAAAACCAAATGAACGAGTGTAATTATAATGAGCTCATCGTTGAAAAGATACGTTGAATCGGCTGTTGACTGCACAGTATGTTAAAGATTTAACATCCTTGGAATTTATTTAAGTGTACAAACAATGACCCTTTTGAAGTTCGTTGGCAAAACTTGTGGTTTTGTGGGTTACGTGTTTCAGTATGCCTGCGTTACACACTGCACATTTGAATATCTCGGTGATTTTGTTATGGTGAGTTGAAACCCATATTACCATTGGACTTGATTTACTTATAGGTTTAAAACTAACAACATTCAATGGAAAAAATCAATACTAAACCTGGTTTTTCTTTTTTAGTGTTCTGGCCCGTCAATGGAGCCAACTTTAGAATCAAACAACATATTATTCACTGAACATTTAAGCCCTCGTATGCAAAGACTTCGGCGTGGCGACATTGTTATAGCCAAGAGTCCTAGCAATCCTCGCCAGAATATTTGTAAGCGAGTAACGGCCTTGCCTGGAGATAAAGTGAGAGGACAATTCCCAAGAAGAAGTCAAGTTGTACCAAGAGGGCATGTGTGGTTAGAAGGAGATAATACCAGCAACTCATCGGATTCGAGAGTATATGGTCCTGTACCAATTGGACTTGTAAGGAGCAGAGTAGTATGCAGAGTGTGGCCCCTAGATAAAATCTCATCATTGACTGAGTACTGATGTTTATTGTTTATTGATACAGGTTAAAGACACAGAATGGTTTATTTATTTGCTAAGGGAAGCAGTTGTTGATTTCAATAAAATATTTGTTTTCAAGTTTTTTTGATATTTATTCTAATTATCATTAATTTCTATAGTTTTTATTGACTGGGCCTCCGTGTGGACATCTATGAAGCGGGAATTGCTGATGCGAATTCGGACGTTTACTGCGCGTGTTCGCCTGAAAAATAAGATTCACAATAAAAAAACTGTCAATGAGGATCGATTCAGCATGTTGGTTCGTTTGTTTTGTTTTTGGTTGCTTATGGTAAATTCCAATGTAGATTGGTCAATGGGAGGGGCCAGTAAGGATGACTTTATGAGCCTTTTAGTTAGTATTTTGCCACCTATTTTCTTATTTTAGTTTAAAAACAAAGTTTCAGAATGCATGATTTAAATAGGTATTCAAAATAATTCACAGTCAAGCATACAAATATTTAATTGTTCAATTACTCAGAATTATTTTCTATGCTGCTGTCTTAAACTAGCTTAATAATGTAGTAGTCATGATAATAAATTAAGAATCAATATCTTTTATCATTTTCTGTGGTTATGGTACATAGTTGAGTCTCATGAATCATACATGGATTTTAAATGTTTCATACTTTTTGTTATTCAGGAATCACCTAGTAATTTTAAACTAATATTTGTATAAGGGCCTTCGCACATGGTGTTTTTGTAGACAGGTGACGCGCAGTTGACGCGAGTTAATACGCTTTAAACAAGATTCAGTCGCTTTTGTATTAGCTTTTTGAGAATTATCGGCGCTGTAAATAAAACGTCGTCGTATGTGTCTATAAAATACCTAGGTCGTGTCCATAGGCCCTTATGGATACCACAACTGCTTCTAACTTATTTGACTGTATCTTTAGTTCCACAGTAGATGAAATGAACTTTAATTAAAGGATAAGCTTATTGAGATGCATAAAAGTAGTGTTGATTAATAGTTAAATAAAGAAATTAATAGTTAGATATAAAAGGTTTTGGCAAAACTTTGTATTTTTACCCAACTGCCCAAAAGAGAGTTATTTAAATGTTGCATTTATATTTATTGATCGAAATTAGGTACAAATAACTGTGCTTACGTATTTTGTATCACCATCACAATATTTCCGTCTGGCTTGAGGAAAGCCGCATTTTCAACGGTAACCAAGCTTTGGCGCGCGGATCTGATCCTTACCGATCCTCTGGGAATAAATTTAGAGAAGTGACCCATAGCGTAGAACATGGGCTGCTTTATAAACTCGTCTTGGTCTCCGTATACAAGTATAGGGGAATCTACGAAGTTATCCGCCCAGTTGGGTCCCCCAGTGGGGCTTAAACAGAGGTTCCAGTCAATCCACCCTACCACATAATTGTTTAGATCCTGGAATTATAAACGTTTACATTGATGACAACATTGCTAAGGCATAATAACTACAGAACTAGAAGCGATGGAGTGACTGTTCTTACTTGTAGAATACTCTTCGTGTATTTGCGTGCTCTGTCCCAGGATCCTATTTCAACCTTTTCTCTGTCCCATGGCATCGGACCTGTTTCAATGGAAAAATTAGATCGTCATTTTGTATTTTGAACTAGGGTTGTAACGGAGGCCTTCTTAGCGGAGGCGGAGGCGGATGTGCAGGCGACGAGTTTCGCCTCCGCGGATGCGGAGGTTAATGGAGGCCGATGCGGAGGTGAAAGTGAAAGTGAAAGTGGATGTGGAAAAAATAGTAGATTATGCTTTAATCATCTCAAAAATCTCAAAAAATTCTAAAAAAACTACCAAATCACTTGTTTTCGGCGACATCGTGCATGTGACTTAAATAAACAATTACTTTGTACAAAATCACTTTAAAAATCGTGGTTCAATCAAACATATACATTACAACTTCGTACGTCAAAGCAACGACACAGGTTGATTCCTGTCGTGTGTTATTTGTCATACGCCCGTCCCCACCCCGACCGCGTTCCCGCTGCGCGCCGAGATAATGAAATGAGAAATAAACCTCCGTTATAACTCTGCAAGAAAATTGCGGAACTTCCGCAGTAAAGGAGGCGGAAGCGAAGTTCTGTTACAACCCTATTTTGAACCTTTTCAATCATCACTGACGGAAGAGGTCCACTGTTGAGCATAGTCTTCTTTAGAACGCCACAATGGCAACTGGCCACCTGCATCCATCAGTGGCGGCCCGTAACTGTCGCAATGTCGTTGGTCCAGCTATGTAGTAGGAGGCCGCGTACTCCGGTTCATTATACCTCCCTTTTATTTATTATTTATTTCTTCTTTCACCTAAACCATTCAAACTTCATTCTTGCATTGTCTCTAGTCCTGGAGGTTGAAATTTATGGTATTTTATCCCGATCCTGTATCAGATATTCCCATATCAAGATAAAAATCCAATGTGTTATAAAGACTTCCAACTATCTAGGTACATACCAAATCAACCAGAAGAAGTAACAAATAGGTACGCGCTAACTTACTCATTTATTATAATAGTATTGGTAGTAGACATGGTCTCTTACCTTCGCACGCCTCTGTTGATAGTAGGATTTTGCCAGGATATTGGTTTTGGATTGCCGTCAGAATAATTGGGTGGACGAAGTTTCCATAGTAATGGAGCGCGATGCCGTCGATGTATTCGATAGACTTCGGGTCTTCTCTCGCCATCTATTTTGAGCAAGATATTATGTCAAGTCTTTTGAAAGAAGTATTAGCGAGGGACAAGCTATCTCAGGTCTTGTTGTGGCTTTACCGTTACGTTGCCTACTGTCGTCCTAAAGCATCACGCCGTACGCCCGTCCCTATTGATAATATTTGAAGCTTGACGTGAACTCTATTTTCACTGCCTAGTGGATTTGTTTTTATACAAAACATTCCGTGCCCAGTGTAAAATACAAAACGAACGCATGGTAGGGCCATAGTTTCTTCTACCCACATGGTTGTAGGAAAGCCATTGGAAGCTTCAGCGCCGGCCCTGGAGTAGAGCAAGAGGAAGAGGAGCGGTCGTTCTAGGCGCCAGATGGTAAGGGGCACCATTTTCCAGTTTCCAGTGCAAAATAAAATTATGGTGGTGCCTTTTGAAAGGCAGTCTCTCTACCTTGATCAAGGGCTAGAGCGGGGCCTGGGAAGCTTCCAAGTTGAAATAGGTGAAGGAACAAAATTTAAACCTAACGCATCCTAACTCGTATATTCTTGTAATATTGATACACAGAAACATGCTAACTCACCCCAGCTAACCAAATAGGCACGATGTATCGCTGGTCATCAACCGCTAAGATTAGAGTTTGGTTGAAGCGAGAGTTTCTCACTGTTGGACCGAGGTTGTCAGCCACCCAACGACCCTAAAAGTAGAAAAAAATTGATTAAGTATTACTATATCATTATCTCGGCCTTACGTCTCACTGCTGGGCACTGGTTTCCCGCGCAAGCCCAATGCGGATTTGGAACTTCACGCATACCATTGAATTGCTTTCCTTATGATGTTTTCCTTCACCATAAAGCTCGTGTTGATGAATGAATTCTGAAAAACTCAGACAGAGCTGCCAGCTCGGGTTTGAATCCTGCTTCAGAGACCATAGAGAGGTTCAACCACTAGGTGGCCTAGCTTATGATAAAGTATAGTAGGTACCTAGATGGAATTCCTGATTTTTAGGGTTCCGGAGCCAAAATGGCAAAAACGGAACCCTTATAGTTTCGCCATGTCTGTCTGTCTGTCTGTCTGTCCGTCCGTCCGTCTGTCCGTCCGCAGCTTTGCTCAGGGACTATCAATGCTAGAAAGCTGTAATTTTGCACGGATATACCTATATGTAAACTATGCCGACAAAACGGTACTTTAAAAACTAAAAAATATTTTTTTTTAGAGTACTTACCTCCCATAGACGTAAAGTGGGGGTGATTTTTTTTCTCATCCAACCCTATAGTGTGGGGTATCGTTGGATAGGTCTTTTAAAACCATTAGGGGTTTGCTAAGACGATTTTTCGATTAATTGATGTTTTTGCGAAATATTCAACTTTAAAGTGCAAATTTTAATTAAAATCGAGCGATATTACTTAATTTTTTCGTAATGGCTACGGAACCCTATTTTGGGAGTGTCCGACACGCTCTTGACCCGTTTTTTGGCAACGCTATGTATGGCCAGAAAGAAAGTGTCAAGCGCCTCGAGGGCTGCTTAGGTGAAATGTTCTTATTCACTGAATGTCACGCATGTCTTATGGGAGTTATGGGATATTCAAAATACTATTAATTTTTTATAGCATACAATACAAAGACAAGATGCTGCTGATCCAGTTCTTGTGTAGGAAGTGAATATTTTGTAGTTTGCGATGAAAATTCGTTACCAGTTGCCTTGGTGTCCATCCTAAAGAGTTAAAGTTGACTAGAGGAATAATTCCGTTAATTGGCTCATTCGTGGTAGTAATGGCCCAGATCTTGACTTCAGCCTTTTCGTATTCCTCCATGAAACTAAAACAAATGAATAACTGAATTAACTAACTCATCAAGTCAGCGACTTTTGTGATACTAATATCATCCTGACATCCCATGCATTTGCCAAAGAAATTACAGTGAAATTTATTACAAAAAGGTACGTGATTTAGTTTTCTTGACTGTACAGGAGGTAGTTGCCCTAATGTAAGTCTTTTCTTTTTTAGGAAACTAGTATGAAAAAAGTAGTAGGTACACACGCATTCATTATGAACGCTTCTGTACATGCTAGGGAACCGACCGTATCTTATCGTGTTTTGAAATTAAGTAAGACTAGATAAAGATGTTTTTGTAAAAATATTCTGTACAGCGTGTGTATTCTATACGACCATAAATTTTAACTAACGGCAAAAAACTGGAGACATTTTAGTTTAGATTTAAATTTAAAAAAACCGGCCAAGAGCGTGTCGGACACGCCCAAGATAGGGTTCCGTAGCCATTACGAAAAAAATCAAGTACTTAATATTATGTGCGTTATAATAACACAATTAAAACACTTACTACAGTCTTAAAATCTATTACCAGAAAAGAGCGTATCTTCACGGCACTTACGTCCTTTTGTTGAGAAGCGCAGTTTTTCGGCAATAACTCAAAAACGGTATATCCGATCATGTTGAAACCAATTTTCGTTGAAAGTATTTATTACGCGTTACCTTTCCATATTTTTGCATTTTTTTTAGACAAACGGTTTACAAGATAGAGGGGGGGAGGGGACACAATTTTTGCTACTTTGGGAGCGATTATTTCCGGAAATCTTCACTTAATCAAAAAAGTTTTGGAGAAACCTTACTATTTTTTCAAAAGAGCTATCGAACTGTGTGTCACACACACGTTGATGCGAGTTAAAAATTTTTTTTTTCAATTTCTGTTACGTTTATGTGCCCCCCCTATAAATATTTATTTTTGTAATTTAACTACAAAACTAAATAGCGGCTTTGACAAGACGTCTGTACTCCAAATTTCATTGATATACTCGTACATCTTGTAGTTTTCGAGTAAAATGCCTGTGACATACGGACGGACGGACAGACAGACAGACGGACTTGACGAAACTATAAGGGTTCCGTTTTTGCCATTTTGGCTCCGGAACCCTAAAAATCGGATAAGATATTGATATCTCGTCCGATTTGATTTCGACTTATTTATTTCAATAAATTTCACGGTAAAAACCAAATCACTGTGACACTAAAATATAATTCTACACATTGTACAACTACATTACACTTTCCGTCTTAAAAATATAATTATGTTCGTATGGAATACACACGTTGTAGATTAACAAACCGTATGTGGTAATCAGCGTATGATTGATAGAATTCTGGCTTAAGTTGTCCAAAACCGGTGATTCTCTCATTAGTCTTCATCCAAATAGGCGGGGACCATGTACTAGCTGTGATTTTGACTTCGTCCGTGGCAACCAGTTGACTTCTTTTGATCATGGGCAACTGAAAAAATTAGAGCTTTCATGATCTCCTTGTCTCAGTCTTGGTGTTAATGTATGAACTTCATTTACACTTCACTGATTAAAAAAATGCTGATAGGGCCAGTAGAGACAGACTGCATTCCAGCTTCAACGTAACTGCCGATTGCCCTACATTTCAATTGCAGTCAGAGTGCAGTTGTGCCGACTGCAATCGAACTGCAACGAAAAGTGTATGGGCAGTCGGCAGTTGTGGTTACGTTGCAGTTGGAATTGGAATGGACTAGTCTGTGTCGTCGACGAGTCTGTGCTGACACATAGAGTTAAACTTGTACTGCCACCAGCGCCAATATCTAACACAGGGTTTCTCAAACTTATGGCTCCACGTACCCCTGTTAAAGTTTCTAGACGACAGCGAACCCCCCCCCCCCCCCAAAGAAGGTAATAAAATTGACTGTTGGAGAAACTAAGGTTATTTTTCATCATCATAATATAATGTACCTATATTATTTATTAATTATTTCAATAAAAGGTAACTATTTCAATAAAATATAGGTTAGAATCGTCTTGCCAACGAAAATACAAACTGAAACAAACAACAACAAATGAGTAACAAATTTGGAGTTGAAATAAAAAATACAAAAAGACTCCAAAAGCCAATCTTAATCATCTTGCCAGTTTTGCAGCCACCATCACGTACCTTGTCGCGAACCCCCTACCGTCGAATAGCGAACCCCTAGGGGTTCGCGTACCCCACTTTGAGAAACCCTGATCTAACACAAAACATGCATAAATATTTTATACAACTCTATTACAAGGGCTGGCAGGACGTTTCAGATATTTTTGCACGCTCCGCTATATAATTGCAGGTGACTGTACTAAAGGTACCTAAGCTAAGCAGGTTGTGAAACAGAAAAATCATAATATTATTCATCATCCCAGCCTATATACGTCTCACTGCTGGGCACAGGCCTCCTCTCAGAACAAGAGGGCTTGGGCTATAGTTCCCACGCGGGCCCAGTGCTGATTGGGAACTTCACACGCACCATTGAATTGATTCGCAGGTTTGTGCAGGTTTCCTCACGACGTTTTCCTTCACCGCAAAGCTCGTGGTAAATTTCAAATGTAATTCCGCACATGAATTTGGAAAAACTCAGAGGCGCGAGCCGGGGTTTGAACCCACGACCCTCTGTTTGAGAGGCGATAGGTCAAACCACTAGGCCACCACGGCTTTTTTTAATATTATTACCTACCTATATTAATGAACTTTAAGCATATTTTAATGTATGTAGGGAAACCAATGCTGATTTACCTTCAAAAAGAAATCGTGTGATGTCAATGAGAAATTAGACAACGCATGGTCATACCACGGCTCCTCGTTGTATGTGTAAGGATATTCAGAAAAATCTGATCCAGCAATGGGCACACGGATCATGTTGTATTCTAGACCTGTTGCGCTGAAATAAGACCTGAAAGAACGGATAAGGAATTTAGTACCCTTTGTTGATATACTCTTTGCTGTCCGGATCTTTGATTATTATTGTCGGTCACACACACATCACATTTTTGCCTATATAATAGATACGTCCCACTGCAGGGCTCTCTCAGAATGAGAGGGTTGGACCATATTTCCCACGCGGGTCCAGTGCGGATTGGGAACTTCACACACAGCATTGAATTACTCAGCAGGGTTGTGCAGGTTTCTTCACGATGTTTTCTTCAACCGTGCTCGTGGTCATTTTCAAATGTAATTTCGAAAAACTCGGAGATGCGTGTCCGGATTGAGCCCACGATTCTCTGCTTGAGAAGTCAAACCACTAGGATACCATGGCTTCAGCAGTTCTCCTACTTATACCTATTTTTTGTTGACGGAACCCTTTTGGAAAACTAAATATTTGCCGACCGAATGGTCAAAACTTGACATCAACAGTTTCATTTAATGAAAAGTTGTAGGTACTCTGCGAACTCCTGATTATGTCCAGTACTTCTGCGGAGCCCCTACAGAAGCTTCGCGGAGCCCCAGGGGTCCCCGAAGCACTTTTCGAGCATGGCTATTGTGATTAGTGAACTTACTCGATGAATTTTATCTGAGCTCCATCTGATAGTTTTCTCCAATTGATTGCAGCGGCATCAGTAACGGACCCGCCAAACCCTTCGATGGATTGGTACCGAGAGATTCTAAACAATCTGAATACAACTTGGCTCAAACTGTCTTCTACAAGAACATAAAAGTATGATGAGATTATGATGTCTAAGGGCCCCCGTTAACTCGCGCGGGTGCAAGACCCGGGCGCCCCCGCGGCGTGCTTGTTTCATGTCATCTAATAGAGCAGAGCTGCGCTGCGTGAGGCGGGTCTCTGCTCTATTGAAACTAATTGAAAGTCAGCACCCGCCACCCGCGTCTTGCACCCGTGCGAATTAGCGGAGGCACTAAGTATGATATATATAATACCTACTATATCGACATTTTTACTGTTTGATGGAGTTCAATTTAACAACATGGTCAATGTACCTTCGGAAGAAATCGCTTCTTCCTCTGATTCAGAATCGGGAATTTCTTCGCTTGATTCTTCTTCCACAGTATCTTGTACTGTTTGTATGATTCCATAACTTTTCTCGAAACGTTGTCCAGCCTGAAATTATGTATGTAAAAAAATTATAAACAAAAATGTATGTTTATGCGGCAGTTTACGCAAAGGTCTTCAAACTGGTAATGGTAATACCTTAACTTGCCCGAATTTCATGTGCTATATTATTCAACCGCCATAATATTTTTTCTTATAAATTCATTTCCACTACTCATTGTTTACCATATTAATCAAATGACAGAATCTTTGTTTCCCATAATATTAATTTCAATAATTTTTTTTTTCATAATCATTGTAAGCCATAAGTATCACATGAAAATTGGAGAAAAGTCATCCAATATGTTCAACCGGTTGAACAGATAATTGAACATATTAGAGTAGAGGCATACCATAATGTAATTTGCCATCCATGTAAATGGTGCGTATCGACACTATATACGGATAAATCCCATACGTCAAACAAGCCTTTGAATCAGGTAAATTTTACCCAGTTAGGTTAGGTTAGAATTGCGACATTTGATTTGTGCGAGCGAGCGAAGCGAGCGAGCAAGACGGTTCGGAGCACTCGGATAGATTAGGTTCGATGTTAGCAGTGAGTGGCGAAGCGTCCTTAGAAGCCTATTCCCACCGGCTTGCCCAGTATACACAAAATAGAACAACAAGACATATAGAGTTTATGAAAGATGTAAGTGATCTTTGCTTCGGCTTTACCAAGGAAATATCTGACGCCTCGCCACTGGATGTTAGGTATTTTTTTATAGCAGCCCGGATAATAAAGATAATAGATAGATTAGTAATAGAAAAAAGCAAATTTAATCAATCATAATCAAACTAAACACTATTTTGTATGGCGTTTGAATATTCTATTAAATAATATTATTGCACTTAATTATATGAAAAACAATAGGTACGTATTGCATTCGTATCATTATGGCATCTAATTTTCGGGAAAATAAGAATATATCAAATAAATTTTCTAGCAAACGAAACATTCGGGCAAATGAAGTTTCGGGCATGTAAACTTCGGGAAAATGAAATTATAGCATATAACTTTCGGGCAAACAATAGATAACCCTTCAAACTCTTCGGAACTAATAGATGTTAAAACAATAAAGCATTAATCATTATGCTGAATTTCTTAAAAAAAAAAACTACGGAAGTCATGGTGGATTTATAGTGCATTGCCGGCTAAAGGGTTAACCACAGAAACCTATCTAAAGGTTATATTGATATTACAAAGAAACAAATAGGTGGGTAGGTAACTTTCTTACATTGCTCGAAGTATAAACCACAAAAGTCCCTGGTGCAGGAGCCTCTCGAGTAATAGTATCACAGTAGTTAGCATCGCACACGCACACTATAGATCGACCGGGAATACCCACATCTCTGGCACGACATGGTAAGTCCTCTGGATAAAAAAAAATGCATTTTGTAAACCATAAAAATAAAGGGATTCCGGTACTCTAGCAAAGGGGGCACGGACTTAGTTTTTTTTTTTAGCAAAATGAAGCCATAATGACTTTTCAAATGATGTTATCGAATACAATACGTTAAAATAGGCGTATTTTACTTGAACAACTTTTCTCTGTAATCAAAAATGGCCGAGATAAAGGGACCCATACATTAAAATAAGCGTATTTTATTTGATTTTTTTTTCTCTGTAAGTAATCAAAAATGGCCGAGATATAGGGACTCTAAAGTTTAAAATTTAGGTACGAAACGAGCGAAGCGAGGAGTGGTTAGCATGAACTGTGACCACAACGCATGAGCCGAGCGAGCGGAGCAAGCGTGCCGCGGCAGCGGCCGGCGAAGTGCCAGAACCGAATTAAGCCGTTAACCTTAGCTATTGTTTGATCAAAATATGTCGAATGCTCATTTTCTTTCTTCTACATCTATCTCATCTGTAGTTGGTCACAGAGAAAAGTAACCCTATTAAAAGATGCTCATTTTAACGTACTCTAATTATAACAATAATTTAAAATAGGTCTAAATTTAATACTATCATAAAAAAAAATGTTTCAAATGTTGTCCTGGCTCCATAGTAATTTTGCTTGAATTTTCTAAGCAAAAATTTTTTTTTCGAATATATGGCTATGTCTTTTTTGATTCCTATGTTTTAACGCGTTTTAAGCAATAAAAAAAAAATCTAACCGAATATTCCTTTTACTATACAAAGATATTTTATGTAGGGAAGTACATAAAAAGATAAAGATGTTAATACGAACCACCCTGTCCAAGTGCTATAATAGTTACACCTAGCAGAACCACCGCGACGCTCAAGCGTGGACCAGCCATCTGAGGAAAATATTAATTGTACCGTATTTTTTGCAACGTTTATAAGTTTGTCAAAGTCAAATATTGCTTGTTGAATTTCACCCAGTTTGGATAACAACGTAAAGTACTCTAAACAAAAAGTAGAGTCCGCAAAAAAAGCATTATTAATATACGAACTTGTATGTGGATATGATGTTCTTACCGTTTCAAGAGCGACCGTGGCTAATGCTATGAGTATGTATTGTTTAACTTTATCAAAGTTTTATCGTAACCAAGATAAATAAATGTCAGATCAAGCGTTATCTTGAATCATTATGTTAAGTCTTCATAATCATTTGTCGATTATTTATTAATTAGTTCATTTATATGACTAGCTTCTATTTTCTGGCGCTAACCGTAATTTTGTAGGTCACCATGTCACAAAATTTATTTTGTTAAGTTAAGTTTTTAAGCGTCCCTGTTCGACATTTTCTCAGCTATATGTAGCTACATTTTTATAATAATGCAGTTTTCTCCAAATATCTACTTAGCAGGAGATAAAATTATTACCTTAGAGGTTCTACCTAAAATAGAAGAACCCATTGTTTTCAGGGATCACGGAATTATAGAGATCAATTGATGTCGTTAATTTTATACTTTGAATTTTATTATATATTTCACTGGGGATACACATGTTTAGTGTCATAGTTCCTCTTGATGAAGTTTAATGGTGAACTTTATTAGATATATATTTTAAACATTATATAAAAAAAATTTTTTTTATTGAATACTGTTTAAACCTACTTACATTTTTTTGGCGCTAAAATAATAGATAGTATGGGCCCTCTTTATCGTGCGATGCGATGCGTGCGATGAACTCGATAGCGCACTTCGTAAATGATACGGTGAAAGTTTGTCCACTTGACTTTTGTGGACTCAATTCAATATGTAGAACTAGATTTTCCCGCGCCTTCGTCCTTACTCAATGAATTGATAGAAAACTTGGTTTACTTACACTTTGAAGTACCTACCTATTTGTTTTTCGTTCAGACTTAGACAATAATGCTTTTGTTTTCCCGCAAAAGTTTGGTTAATTTGATAACACTGCAGTCGTACCCTCACCCCCACCCTCACTTTTGTCAACTCTATTAGCCTTTTATTACTCGTATTATTTACGCTTTCTGTTGGAATGTCCAGCTTTATAACAGGAGTTTTCGAATTTTGGAATGGTAACACTGACACTTCGTTGGAATCGATCTACCGGACAGAAAAATCCAGCAAAATCCGTCTTTCAGCAATATCCTGGGACCGGCCTTATTAATCCCATATTATTAAGGCCATAGTCGGGTTTCCATAGTAAGTCGGCCCTTATACTTTCTTTAGATAGATAAGCATCGTCACCCAAAAAACTAATACAAGTTATCTATAAAAAATAAAAACTAAATAAAAAAATAACATTTTTTTGTGGTTGTGAATTAGTGACACCTCTAGACTGTTTTCTCAGAATGGACCATACATTGGCCTACTATCAAAAATTAGCAATTGGTATTCTTTCGATGTCGTATGTATTCAAACTCTTCTAATATATGGTCCATTCTGAGAAAAAAATCTAGAGGTGTCACTACTTCACAACCACATAAAAAATAATCTCTTTTAAGGGTTCCGCAGCCAAAATGGCAAAAACGGAACCCTTATAGTTTCGCCATGTCTGTCTGTCTGTCTCTGTCTGCCCGTCCGTCCGCGGCTTTGCTCAGGGACTGTCAATGCTAAAAAGCTGTAATTTTGCACGGACATATATGTTAACTATGCCGACAAAATGGTACAAGATTTTTCGATTCATTGATTGTTTTGCGAAATATTCAACTTTAATGTGCAAATTTTCATTAAAATCGAGCGTCCCCCCCTCTAAAATCTAAACTGGTGGGTGGAAAAATTAAAAAAAATTCAGGATGGTAGTAAATATATCAAACTTTCAAGGAAAACTATAACGACTAAGTTTGCTTGAGAATTATTAGTAGTTTAAGAGTAAATAGCAGCCTAAGGTATAAAATATACCTAAACATGGAAGATTCCGTAAAGAACATCATTTCAAAATTTGAAACAAATCGCTTGAATACATCTCGAAAAACAATGCATTAAAAAAAATATGTCGAGAACTGTCACAAGGAGGATGTTCATACTAAGCATAAATATTCTTCACTATAAGAGGTACACACAAAAAAAATCCGAGCCCATTTGATGTAAGGGCCGACTTACTATGGAAACCCGACTATGGCCTTTCAACCAATGGGTAATAATAGACGGAGAGCGGACTTTTTGATAAAACTTACCGTTTTCAGAAAAAAAAAAAAAAACCTCAAATTTTGAACTTTGACCCCGAATAACTTCTTGCACACATGGGACCCATGGGGACTTTTGACACTTTATTCCTCCTTTCCTTTATTTCTCTCTCTCTCTCTCTCTCTCTTATTCCTAATGGTGTACCCTGTTGAGGTTCATTATCAAACGCAAAGTTTTTGCTGGCTGTTTTTATTAAACAGTACGTTTTTCATATTGACATGTTACTCTATGTTTTGTTGTTCCTTGACATTCGTTTGTGCTGATTATTTTGCAAATTATAAAATCTGTTATTTACTTGTGTCTGTTTTTAATATTGTGCAATCGATCGCTAGTTCTGCTGAGCCAACTCTGGTGATATCCTCAACATACCCAAGGTCTCCACCAAAATTCGGCTTTGACGGAATTTATGGAAATTGAAATGTCTATATTGAGCGGAGTAGAGGTTGCTCACATAATCTCGTATGTCAAGGTGTTTCGGCAGAAGCAGCCTAGGCAGACTTATATATTCCGGAAATGAGGGTTCATACTTACCGACTGGATTTGGTTTCATGCTGGTGTCAGATGGGTATATTTAGGGGTCCTGGTGGTCACCTTTGAGAGCGTCTGCCAAACACTTCCGGCAAAAAAAATACCGACATATTTCGTTTTTCTGTATCTACCGGTTAATTCCTAATTGATGCCATGACTATTATTTCAGTATCAGATGGGTTAAATAACGCCCCTTTTTTCGCACCGGAAGTGAAAATTTTTTTGGTAAGTACTTTCGGCAAGTTCCGCCGCGGCAGACTATGAAATTCGGACTCAGCATCAGTTTTATGGGAAACCATTGTGCATTTCATCGCGGTATCAAGTAGGTACGAAATTTTGCAGTCCGCTCTCCGTCTATAAATATGGATCACGGAATCATTAAAACTCAAGCTTTATGAAGACAATATAATTAAATTTTCATACAAATCTTTAACGTAATATTATCTTTAAAATACTGTACACAGAGTCGGCTGGTTTTGCAGAAAATCATTTACTACTGGATATAGTTTAAAGAAAACATATTTTCATAATCATAATCTACTGCAAAAATTATAACGACAAGCAAATGATTATCTCCAACGCTGCCGACTAAATCTTTTATATTTTTATTTTGATATGGCAGATTGTCGATATGAAAGACTTACAAAAGCGCATAACGCTTAGAACACTAGCGGAAAAAAATGCACTAAAGGTTTACTATTTACACAATGATTTTGAGTTATTGCCATCCGGGTGGCATCCGTTTGAAATTATAAGAAACAAGGACAGATTTGTTTACATAGCAATTAATCTCATTTGATTAAAATATAATACAAGATATAAAATCACAACAAATTAGATCTTTTTTTCTCACACACCAATTGATGGAAGGTTGTAAAGACTGTCCACGATAAAATCTGGTCATACATGATCTGGTGTACCTATCTTTGTAATGAATGCTAATTTTCAAGCAGCACTTTTTTGTAATAGTCAGTGCATGGTTACGAAACTAAATAATAAAAATACAATCATAATAAAATGTTAGAGCGTCTGTGAGTTTTAGCTTTATGTATTTCACTGTGCCTAAATTACTTTGTACAGCGTTTTTTTGATAATCTTCACTCGTTTCCAACTTCAATGCCACAGTTGTATTTCCATTTTCACAAGCTGTTTTCCGCTCCCTATGACATCATCTTTCCAAAAAATATTATGATGTAACTGTATTCTACTTGGGGGAGTCGGGAAAACTTTCTAATCTAAGCACCAAAAGTAGTTTTTATATGGGAGGCAGTTTTCTGTCAAAAAGGCAAATTCACCAAAATTAAAACACTTTCAGACTACCTCATTCTGAATTCGATTAGAAAAGTGTTAGCTGTTGTGAAAAGATAATGCAATAAGCTATAAAGTGGATTGTCCAATTAAAAAAAAATATTTTTTTACATCAAAACCTAGTAAAGACTGTCAGAAGACGCTGTACAAAATAATTTAGGCACAGTCTAATATACAGGGTATAACATTCATATCGGTCAGTATGGGCAGGAAACTATAAGACATACGAAGATTTGTTCTTAGGAACCATGTTATCGATTTTAGTACTTAACAAGAAAAACTGCATTCATATATTTAAAAAAAAACTTGTACTCAGCTCGGGAATCGAACCCGGACGTTCTGAAAAATAAAACTTACATTATTAAAGAATATGAAATATAATGCATTTTATTTATTCCGATATCGTGTTTCATAGTAACATTTATTGCTTATGACCTACACTACAGATATCCAAATAGCAATAATGTAAGTATGTTTTAGCCTGTATAAAGCTAAAACTCACAGACACCTTAACTTTTTATTATGATTATATTTTTATTATGTAGTTTCATAACCACTATTTACCTACTTAAAAAAGTGCTGCTTGAAAATTAGCATTCATTTCATTACAAATTAAGATACACCAGATCATGCATGACCAGATTTTATCGTGGACAGTCTTGTAATACTTCACTCAGAGCAACTCGAAACTGTGATTGCAACCAAAATTAAGTTCCATCTTTTAAGTACCGTGAACGACATTTTGTCTTACAATCTGAAACGACCATCGCCATATAAAAAAAATAACTTAAAACTAAGTATTCACTTTACAATTTACCTAATATAACTATATCAAATAAATACAAAAATCTCTTATTGTTATTATCTAAGATAATATTTGCCTACCTCATGTCTTGAAACTAAAACTATTTAATGCACATAAATCTTAACACAGTGTAAACTTAAATGTGCGCACGACGTTGCGCTGACGGGAGGACCCTTAAAATATTTGACTAAAAGAGAGATCAAATCATTGCCACGTAAATACTTATTGTATAATCGGCAGGTTGTTTCGAGTAACGTGTCATCACTTATTTTGTACTTTGAAAGTTGAAAGCGAGATGCCTAGGTTGCTGCGACAAGATTTATAAGAAATAAATAGAGGTACTCGGACAGAATAATTAGATCTCACTGAAAAAGGTTAGATATTGCTTTCAACCTAGCTGCCAAGGAAATCGTTAATTGATAGACAAAGTAACCGGGAAAATGTAAGTCCACAAATGACACATGACAAAAATAAAGATTTCTCTGGGTTCTTTCATAAATAGTTATATTCCAAATTCCATGACGCGTCCCTAGCTCCTAACCGCAAACCATGTGAACACGTAGATACTGCTTTTATAATAGGTTTGTAATATATTTACAATAATTCTTCGCGTTAATTAAATTTAAATGTGGCAAGTATTGTAAAAATTATAATAGTTACAAGCAAAATTAAATCAACGCAAAAACTGCTCACGCTGCGTGTTTCTCTCATTGAAGAGGTATTTAACTTAAGAAACTAAATAACAGAAAGTTGCACCAAATCGAAATAAAAAATTCAGACACTGAGTACGTAGAACTGATATAGTCGCCACATTTAATTAGATTTAATCCAACGAATCCAATCAAACGACTCAACAAAAATTGTACACAACAGCGCTTGACAACTGTCAAAAATGTTTTTGTTTTTAATTTACTAGATATTTCTTATTAATTATATACTTATGAAACCTATGAATGATTCATGGTACCCTACACTAAATTTTAATCTTTCCACTGTTAATAATTTTCTTCGATAGACAGTTGCATATAGTATCTCAATGCAGTGAAAAGACTAAACATGCTCAAGTAATTTATGTTAATGTAACATAATTATAGAGGCACTGTGTGTATTCAATTCTATATCTTCTTAACTGATATTTTACACGCGTCTACTGAACGATATCGTTAATTTAGGAATAATGTAAAATATTAATATTACTCTTGATTCATATACATATATGTAAATATGGAAAGTAAGAAACACAATTTTCTTAAAAGTTCGTCATAATTATGACAATTTTACCCAAAATCTCTCGGTAAGATTTCATAATGAAAAGTTATCTTGAATGTGACAATTCAATTTTTATTCGTAACGTTAAGCTTTTGCTACTGCACTCTTAAATTATTCTTACAGTTTGTGTTCATGACATGACTGAAACAATAGGGAGTGACTTGCACCTCGCTGATCTGTCGAAATAACTTTTAAAATATATAATATTCATATTTTACCAATAGCCTTCAAGTTCTCTTTGTAGATTTGCCTTTTGTGTTGACTACTGGGATTGTTACTAGCCTTTTGGATGTAATATGCAAAAGGAATCGTTAACAAATAACCAATGCTATAAATGTGTATCAACACGTGCTTTTGAGTACACTTGCAGCAGCTAGTTACATCAGAAACTTGAAAAGATCACACAATTACCACAAACATTGCGGTGATCATCATGAAACAAAAAGAAAAATAAAACGAATTATCGAAACATTAAAATAGAGTTATTAAAATTGAGCTATACAATAAACATTTAGTTACAAAAATACTTGTAGCGTTATTTTCAGATCACAATTTACTATGTTACGACTGCAACACTATCGAATACCAGATATATTTTTGTCTAAATTTGTCAGTTAAATAAGGTTGGAAATAAGAACATTCGTATGCACAGGGACTAAAGTATGAGGCCATTTGTGGTCCATATCGATTGGCCCGAAGGTGGATTGCCGAAGGAATGATAGCTACGGACAGGCGGAAGATAGGAGGGATTGGGGGTACGCGATTCAGTCTTTCACGAGCCTGTAGATGTGGTGCTGAGCGCCATGTTCACTGTTCGACACTTCAAACACAAACGCGGCACATAACAAAGTCTCTTGAGTATCTCTATTCGACACCACCTGTAAAAGAACGGAGGCTTAGTTGCGATTTAGAAATAACCGGTCAAATATGATACGAACACAGCATCGCACACAGTTTCCATAATGTGTTTACATGTTATATACAAACTGAATCATGTACCAGGGTGGAACCATTGTGCTACTAATGTCATGTTGGGTTCACTAATATATTGCATAAACTCGAATCTCATAATTTCGTTTCTCATAACAACCTTGAGCAATCATCATATAATATCACCGAATTACTTTTTGCATATATTTTTTCTCATACTTACTATAATTTTTTATAATTTTGTAAAGCAGAATATTAACATCACATTATATCGATGAGAATAATATTTATATGTTCGAATAGTTTTATAAGGCTAATAAAAAGCAGAATAAAATTATACTAAACATTCCTTGCAAGTAAATTACGGTTATGTTAATTACGGTTGTGAATCTGACACTGGTTCAGTATAATTCTGAAGCGTTAAAAACACCCCAGCGTTGTTTTAATTGTAGTTCTATATTAACTTAACCTTTATTGGCAGCAGTAAGATTCTGTCTGGCGCTTCGCCGGCCGCTGCCGCGGCACGCTCGCTCGGCTCGCGCGCTGTTGTGGTCAGTTCTAACCTAACCCAACCTACTATGTAGCTGCTGTTCTGTTCTGGCGCTTTGCCTGCTGCTGTTACAGCAACAGCACGCTTACTTTGCTGGCCTTACTTTAACCTTAACCTTCTTATGGTAGCTGTTAGTTCCTTTAACTATGTCATTACGCCATGTTAGAGTTAGCGCTATTTAAAATTCCGTGAAAATACAATAGCCCAAACTAGTATTTTGCTATGCCATTATGCCATATAAAAATCGTCGATACTAATGTTATGCTATTTAATATTCTGAGTAATGACTATTATTCGGCTTAAAAAAAATGAGATACCTGTTATGCGAAGTGTATTTCGGAGAATCGATATTATGCATGTTAAAGAGAACCCGTCATGTTGACATCCCATACTTTGGTCAAGGAAATCGTAATAGAATTGAACATTAAAATGTTCCACCCTGGTACAAGATTCAGGTTCGACTGTACGTATAATATCGAAAGATTTAATTTACCTACTAAGTTACTGTAAAATCACTACAGACAGACAGACTTAACTGATAATAATGTAAAATGAAAGTAAATGTATACGACTTTTGTCTCTTCCTTGTCACGTTTTGAAAAGATTACTCAAGGGTCAATAAAGTGATTGCTACTGTACTGATAGTTACATATACTGATACTCTATCTCTTCAAATAGAACCTCAGGATCACACTCCTAAAAGAACTCATACGTATATACGTTTCCACCTTTACTTGATTGCCCGTAATAGGTATAGTTAATTGCAAAGATATCGATACGGCCAAAGTTACAAAAAGATGTATACACGACTTTATACACTTAACATTAAGGACGTGTATATATATTTTTGTAACTTTGGCTGTATCGATATCTTTACACTTGACTGTAAACGTTTGACTAAGTATGTGTACCAATCTGGTGTTTACAAGGAAAAGTCCATTTTATTTGTGTGACCCATCGTCGACGAGGAAACGGCAACTTCATTGCTCAAGAAACGTACAATGGTGTAAAAAAATCTACTTTATTGACATTTTAAATCATAGATCGCGTACTTTGTATTATGCCGGCGTTTCTAAATTTAATCTCTTTCTACTGATCGTTGGTTGTAGGACAATTGCCACGAGAAAATTTTCCTCAACAAAAGTAACCTAGCATCGATCAATCGGCATCGTTACATCTGCATCTTTAGGAACCTTGTCATCACAGTTTTTAAGGGCAAAGCACATGCATATAAAGATAAGAAAGCAACAATTTTGTTTTGAGGGTTACGTAGCATAACATTTAAAATCAAACAAATGTCATAAGCTTGATACACAGTCTAGAATGTCGAAAGCCTTAATGAATAACGTTCGTAATCTATAAAGTTCGAAATACATACAACACCACTGGTCGAATGTCATATAATATCGAAGTACAAAATGAATAATATTATTTGCCATAAACTTGATACACATACGTCTAAGAGATGTCGAAAGCCCAAGTCAATAATATTTGTTACATAGGTATAAATCATTATACTAACAAATCGTTCCCCTTAGTGTCCACTCATTAATATAATATTAATATTATTCGCTAGGTATCTTCAGATGCCCGAAGGGCAGACCGCCCAGAAATAGGAGCCCCGCAAAGCTGGGCTCCGTCGACATCAGGCGTGGGTTGCCTAATGCTGCTGAAAATATATGCAACTGATAATATAATCTACTGGTAAAATAAGCGAAAAAAATAAACGCGGACATTATAAAAAGCTTCCTGAAAAATTTCTACATGAAGACGAATTTAATTTGACTTTATGTATTTTGAACGTTATGCAATTTGACCGTATATATTTTGATCGTATGAAAAACGAACTTATGACATTTGATTTTAGATGTTATGCTACGTAACCGTGTTGAGGTACCTATACTAGGTACATACGTAGTATACGTACCTCAATACAAAATTGTTGCTAACTATATTTATGATTATGATGTTTTGATTGTTTTCATTTTTACCTGAAGTATGGTGAAGTTCTCTAACACGCTATTCATCATGTACTTCTCAGGTAGGTGCTTGAGCTTGTGTATGAAGTTGACCATGTATTCACACATGGGCGACCGTTGTATGCGGTACACAAATCTCCCGCCTTCGAACCGCGCGTACTCCGTCTCTACTTTTTCAACTACTTGCTTGCCGAAAGAACACACTTTAGTGCTACATGTTATCGTCATGTTTTCGTTGCTTTCATATCTGTAAAGAAAAACAAATATTTCTTAGAAATAAAGTGGTACACTTTTTGTCTTTCTTTGTATGCAAGGTGTAATATCTGATACAATACCGGCTGACTGAAAATTCTTTCAGTGACAGAAAGCTACTATTCCTGACATTAGGTACCTAGTGTGTCTCAGGAAAGTGCGCGGGACTCGGTGAAGTGGCGGGCAAAAGCTATTTAGGATTCCCTGTTTTTTTATTTATTTGTTATGGTATGGTGGATACCAAACTAAAATAATGGATGAGGGCTGAATGAAGTAGAGTAAGTATAATAATATAACTGCGATCGTATGTATTTCTTTGAGGATATAGTCGTTGGGTTCAAAACTCGTTAGTCTTAAGTTTGGTCACAAGTTTGGTAGTGCTGATAGCGTAAGCTGTTGTAACATTGACGTGTGACGTCAATCATGTGTTACGGTTGACGTGTGACGTGTGAGCCTGACATGAAGACTTGTGTGTTACATAGACGTAGGTGGTCGCGGTAACAAAATTGATTTAAGACCATTGATACGAATCTCCGTGTCTTTTTGTCTGTAGCTAAAAGCCTTTTTCATCGGAGCTCTTAGAGTAGATAATTAAGTAAAAGTCATTGATTTGACGACCGGATGGCCAAGTGGTTAGAGAATCTGACTACGAAGCTTGAGGTCCCGGGTTCGATTACCGGCCGGGGCAGATATTTGTATGAATAATAACGAATGTTTGTTCTCGGGTCTTGGATGTTTAATATGTATTTAAGTATGCATTTATCTAGCTAAGTATGTTTATCCGTTGCCTAGTATCCAAAGTACAAGCTTTGCTTAATTTGGGACTAGGTCAGTTGTTGTCAAGTGTCCCATGATATTTATTTATTTATTAAATTCTTTCCAGAAATCACCAAGTCACAGGTTACCTACACACACTAGCCTACTTATACAAAATTTATGTTACGCCGGCGCCGGCGTATTTTAAAATTTTTCACCACACGCTATGATGATATTTAGCATTAAATAGTAGATTGTACAACAAGAGCATAAAACGAGCCATTTTAGCCAAGCCGTTCATATATCCACCAGAGCCGGTAGGTACGGCGAGGGTAGATAAGACACGTCGAGGGGAAAATGGGTTTAATGCTCGAGTTTTACACTCTGCTTTTGATTGCGAGGAAATGAAATAGCAACAATGGAAACAATTATTCACTTTCTACGTACTTTTTATTTTTTATGCATTATTATATAATGCAATTTTTTTATTGATTTATTCTGATTGATTTGATTAATTTTTAGTTTTATATAAATAAAAATGATTAAAAAAATATGTAGAAACTTTTTTGTTTGTGGTAGTTGACTGACACCTGATTACCTTGGCCTTAGACGAAGATGTTATTTTTTGCACTAGAGCATATATAAAAAGTCATTTTATATCGCCTAGATGCAGCATAAACACGAACTTTACAAGCATGAGAAGTGAAAATTATATTTTTACAATATAAAACGAATAAAATCATTTTAATAGGTAGTATATTAATGAATGAGTAATGATTGATCAACATATCCCACTTATATAATAAATGCGAAAGTTTTTAAGTCTTTTTGTTTGTTTGTTTGTTACTGTTTGATGAAATTCGGTATACAGATAGTTTGAGTCCCGGAAAATTGTGTAGTTCTCGCGGGATAGTGAAAACCGAAATTTACGCGGACGGAGTCGCGGGTAACGGCTACTATTTAATATAATATACTTAACCCTGCTTGCTCATGGCCCGACAAGTAATGAGCGGTTTTGTTTTTTTTCATGAAATGACGGCTGGGAAAGGATATGGTAAAAAACTTACACGCTTGTAACGCCATAGAATGCGCCAGGATCATCCAAATTATTAGTGTTTAAATCTGCCCAAAACTTGACCAAGAAAAATGCATTTCGTGGTCCCTTCTCGTAGAGCTCTTTTAGGCCACCTTTCTTCTCTGGGAATTTGTCATTTATTTGATGCACGTCTACCGACTGAAAACGAAACACACAATTAAAAGCATGAAAATACAAAGTTTTAGTTAGATTGCGAGAAAAATAACACTGATTTAAAAAAATACAAATGATTTTATTTAAAATAAATGAACTCAAATACGAGGATACTATAAACAGAAGAGTTCCATTGACCAACTTCTAACTACGTCATTACATTAGACCTTCGTCAAAATATAATTTTATTGTATTATTACAGGAACTCGATGTGTGTGAAAGCTTTCGTATAAGAATCGGTCGAGTAGTATTGCAATGCAAGGTTTGAAACAAACAAACAGATGGTACAGGGTCAAGCTAAATACGTGTAAGACCGTTTAACCCTTTTCCAGGCCCCGCTTGGTTAGATACGCTTCTAAAAAATGAATCATAGTTTTATATATTTTACCTATGAGGGATAAAATGAAAAATGTTTTAACGACTTGATTTGGTTCCATATTGTAAATTTAGCAAGGTCGAATATTTGTGTGCAATTATGTGGTCGCTAAATGCACTATACCTGGAAAAGGGTTAAAAAGAGTGATAAAATTGAATTGAACAATAAATACTTTAAATTTGAACTCTAGCTACAACCCAATTTTATACAGCATACAGCATAATAGCATGTTTGAAACAAAATTAAACAGTAATGATAAACTTACCTCTAATAACGGGTCAGCGTACGTTACTGTACCACCTATATGAACAAATAAGTGTTGTGACGGTGTCGTACTCGGTGGATACTGCAACAGAAACAACGTTTTTGGTTGAATTGGATGCTACCACACAATTTAGCATCTTCTCAATCAATCTAACGTCTTCAAAGTAAGTAATTTATTGAATCAGGCGTTACTTTGCGGAGGTCCATATCAATTAACTAAAAGAATTTCCTTGCTCACCCGCGACCTTACGATAGCTAAGCTTATGCAAAATATGCGTGATCATGCAGTTCCTCCACCTCCACACTGTAAGAACACACACAAATCACACAAACCCATCTATCACCACCACCACACTACACTGACGCGTTTCGAACTCAACCAGAGCTCATCTTCAGAGTGACACAACCGTACACCATGCTATCAGTTGTTAGACTACCAACAGTTGTTGTTAGTAGTTGTTGTTTGTTGTTGTTGTGCAATTGTTGTCTAACATGGTGTACGGTTGTGTCACTCTGAAGATGAGCTCTGGTTGAGTTCGAAACGCGTCAGTGTAGTGTCGTGGTGGTGATAGATGGGTTTGTGTGATTTGTGTGTGTTCTTACAGTGTGGAGGTGGAGGAACTGCATGAACACGCATATTTTGCATAAGCTTAGCTATCGTAAGGTCGCGGGTGAGCAAGGAAATTCTTTTAGTTCATTTAAAGTAAGTACCAACACGCAATGTTATCAAATTATTTGAATAACATATTCGGCTAGCTTAATCCGGTGGTCATCTGCTTAGTGCTTTGACAACTCTATAGCTACTGCTAGCTTTTGAATTGCTTGAAAACATGTATTTTTTTAAGTTTAACAAAACTAGGCTCGAGTATTAGTGGTCCTCACACTAGATCAGACCTGTACCGCGCGCGAGTTTATTTAAAAACTTAGTTAGTCATCTGCTTAGTGCTTTGACAATCAATAGCTACTGCTCGCTTTTGAATTGCCTGAAAATATTTTGTTTAAGTGATTCCAATTTTTACTTAAACGGTTAACAAGACTACAATTCAGTATTAGTGGCCGTTAGGCCAGACCTGTGCCGTGAGGACCAGAATAGCAATAGCAGATAGTTTTAACATTCATTTGGTAATACATCAATGGATAAAAACATTTCCTATAGTTTAGCTTATTTGACATTATCATCTTCAAATACCAACCGTATCAGGGTCACGCGGGTGTTCAACAAAGGCTGAGAACTCGACAAGCCGTAGCTTGTGAGTGGCGATTGCTCGACCCTCCCAGGGCGGCGGTGGGGCTACGTCCGTCCCGCCGGGAACGCCGACACCGCCGACGCCTGGCACGCCCTTGTAACCAGCACCCGGGAATGGCTTCACACTGGAACAGAGAACGGTGAGTTGTAAAATGCTTGTTGATAATCGCTAACGCAGTTAATGCGTCACTAAAGCCAAGATTGAGAAAATTGACTATGGCGCAGTGCTTGCAATATTTACACGCATCCCTTTTGAAATATTTTTTTCTTAGTTCAGCCTTAAATGTCAGTTAATTATACCTTTCGCTCTATGAGACTTAGATAGTGATAACTCAGTCAATTCATTAGACACTTACTCTTGTGATGGTCCAGCTTGTAAACCTGGTTGCCAGAATTGCTGAAATCAAAAATCATGATGAATATTTTCATGTACACTTCCTGTCCTACGTTGTTTGCACGAAAAGGTTACGGCTTGTTTACGGAAAGCTCTTAAATTAATTTAATCATCTTACTAAAGACTATGAAGTACAATTATCTTAAAGGAAGTATTTAACGCCATAATCGTTATATTTATATATATCTTAGTTTTATCATTAGCATGACTCGTAGTTTTGTTAGTGTAAGTGTAGGTACGCTGGTGAACAACAAAAATACACACTGCCAAGCCCCTTCAAATTCTATGTTAGTAAATAGCTTTGGCTGACAATTTTAATAGTTAAAGGTGCTTTTATCTTCATTCTGTTTTACTATATGATACGTCACTCTTAAACATTGAAACTACGAGAAGCATTTTGGTTATTGTTTTTATTTATTTTATTGTTATGCACTCGGCAGTGGCATGCCCAGGTAAGCAAGAATTTAGGCCTTATGTTTTGCCAAATAACACAACAGGCAAGCCTTTTGTAAGCCGAGTACCGTATGATGGTACGCTGGATGTGGTAAACCCGCCACGATTTGTGCGCTAGAGAGTGTGCTCATTGACTGCATGGCTTTTTCCTTCATTATTCCTCCATCCTAAATGTTATTATTTATTAAATAATTTGTCCAAAAGTAATAATTTTAACGTCTCAAATGTCTCATCATCACTACTACTAGTACGACAAACCTATTGTAATTTCATATAAAAAAACTTACCACTTTAAGTTTAGCCTGTATTTCACGAAGTTTCCGCCTAGCTAGCACCTGTATATGTGATGACACTTGTTTTCTTGTGCGTGTCTTTCCTGTTCTTAATTTAATATATCTCGCTATCAGCTCATTTCGTCCTGAAAAAGAGAAAAAACATATTTTAAAAATCGTAAAGTTTATGCATTATTCGTATGACACTAAGGTAAAATTTTATTTCCTTGTTAAATATTGTAACATGACTGGTATGTTCAAATATAGAAACAAAATGTTTAAAATGTTTTTTCTATTGTGTGTGGAATTATAACGTAGCTTGCGCCAATTGACATAACCCGTGAAATATTTCGCATAGCTTAACAGTTAAAACGTGTACAATGCAATGCCGGCACAGCCTCGCTGTCGATTCCGTTATGAAATAATTTTCAAAATATTTTGAATAGCTATTTTCAATGATTGAAACTGCAGCCGAACAGGAATGCTGGGAGGATTGACTAAAGGTCAGGCCACCAAGCATGTTTATTTTAATTGAGCGTATAATTTTTGTTTCGGTCGGTCCGTGCAAAGAAAAGATTTTAATTGAGGGGAAGAAGTTATTTTCAAAATAAGTTTGATAAGATTTCAACTCCTAGTCAGTACAAAATAAAACATCATTGACATTATCTTATCTTAGCCTATATACGTCCTGCTACAGGGCACAGGCCTCCTCTCAGAATGATAGGGCTTGGCCGTAGTTAACACGCAGGCCCAGTTCACCGGTATCTTCAAACGTACATGATAAGGTAAATATCAAATGTAATCACCTATCCTACTTTTCGTATAAACAAATAAAACTAAAGAAAACTGAGCACCGTTGCTTTGTAATAACGTATTAAAAAATATGAATCAGTACTAAACGTGCTTATCCACATTTAAACCCAATTGACATTTTGATCGAACCTGTGACTGTGGGTCACAGTTTTAATTTGGGCAATAGTGTATTAATTCGTGGACAATGTAGAGGCAGACTCGGCCGGGCCAAAGTAAATTGAAATCTCATTGAATTCGGGGAATGCGATGGCGACGAGAGGCGGCTGGTGCGAATTTAATTAACCCCTTGCTTGCTCGTTGAGGCGAATGGAACATAGGAATACACATGTGCTGGTGTGTGTATGCCTATGGATTGGCAGATATAAATTTTATGGACTGTGATCCATTATTGAAGACCAGCTTTTGGTCTACTGTCAGCTAAATAGATTATGACCATTTTAATAATATCCTACTCAAAATAAAACAAGGGTTACGATAAGTCTACTTTCTCATCGAAATGTTTGCTCTTAATATATTTTAATATATATTATTCTTAACATGCTTTTTTATATATATAAATAATATAAGACAACTAATTATCAACAAAATATTTCAACTTCAGCCCATTTATAGAAATCTAACAAAGTTAAGAATGTCTGTTAAAGCAAACATTCTTGAAATTACTACGAAATTATGGCACCATCATAAAATTTTCACGGCGGGTGTTAAGCTAAAATTAGTATGCGCGGCTACTCTAACAAATTGCTATTAACACGAATTAGTAAGGAGAATAAACACGCCGTATGTTATTCGTCGTAAGTGTAAGTTCCACTTAGTGAGATCCCTACCCGCGAATCAACCGTTAAGAGTGCTTTCACCCGAAACGTCGTGTGCATCCCTCTATAAATACTTCGCTGCAGAGAAGGATCAACTCGAAACGTTTCTATTCCACAGTGAATAGAAAAAACAAGAGATCATTATTTATTACTTCGTTAGTTGGCTAATTTGGTCCATTGCCAGCGCGACGCGGCCACGCTCTCGCGCACTTCGCGCGGATGAAATCGTGCGTGTTCGCTCTACCTATGAATATTAAGTATTCTCTGAGAAAATAAGTATTTCCCAATCCCAGTAGTGTGACATATTTCATTTGAAAAACTTAAAATAATCACAAGTTGTTATTAATTCCAAGTTTGGCACATATTAATAAAAAAATATATACATTCCCCATCGCGTTTTATGTGCGTAATTTATTCTAAAATAGGAGATATTGAAGATCCATCAGAAATACATTAACGTCGTATTTGAGGCGTGCCTTCGCGATTGTTTTCAATGCTATATTACGCGTTTAGATATTCCCTTTTTAGAAACAAAGTTCTGATAAAAGAAACATTAGAGTTTGCGCTGAAATACGGGCGTCGAGGTAAAATTTCACGCTGACCCAAACAGAAGCTATGCAAGGCGAATCCTCGCGGGAAGGGTTGAGTTGCGATGGGTCTAAGGAGGATTTCTCAGGAGACAATCGGGAGTTATGCCCAAAGGCGGGCGGGGCGCTAAACAACGGGCGCGGGCGGCCCGCCCCTTCTTTATATTTTCTTACTGCGTTCGCCGCCTAGCGGCGCGGCCGGGCCCCTTACACGCTCGCTCGCTCACTAATTGCGCATTCTTCGCATAGTTTAGCCCTCCCGGCTAACCCCTCGCCCTCCGCCCCCCGGACCACGTGAAACCGTGCGCCGACGAAACTTTCATACTCCGAGGATATTGAGCGGTTTTGAATGTCTTAACTCACGAACGTGCAAGCAGTAATGGCATAAGTACTAGCTTTGTAGACAAACTGTACCCAACTACGCAGCGCATCGGGCAAGCTTTAGCTAACCGATATGAAACCACAATAAAACATCCATCCATCCATCCCAGCCTATGTACGTCCCACTGCTGGGCACAGGCCTCCTCTCAGAACAAGAGGGCTCAGAATAAAACATACTTTGTCAAAATTGATGTAAACAATGAACTCAGTGTATTGAATCAGTAGAGTTAAAATAAGTTTTTCTTAAGTCTGAAAATATTTTGAATGCACAAAGATTTCTTCTCGTACCTACTTTTCAGTTGGCCAGAGATAAGATTTGTTTCCCAAAGATGAGAATAAGGGTGAGTGTGGGTGCAGAACGAGCCCGGACAAGGGTGACGCACTTTTAGAGCGCTAGATTAAGCTTGGGCGGACACGTCCACGAGTAATGTGGTCATATATTGTCCGGACGACGCGTGTCCGCAATTATTATACAACACGCTCTTTCAAATTACGGAGTTGTCTGAATTACACTTAATTTAGGCAATTCGCAAAATGTAAACGAAAAACACTGCCGTCGAATTGCTTAGATTAGTTCAGAGTACTTCAATAATTATGTTTACATTAAACTAAACATTTTTTTTGACAACTTAGAATTTGGCGCCAAAAATCCGCTATTTTGATTTTTCAAGAATTTCATGTACCCAGTGTCACTCGCGTCATCAAGAAAAATCCAATGACGTATCATTTATGAAAATCGGTTTAGCCCCTTTAGTTACGAGAGGACATATGAATAGACATACATACATACATACATACGCGTCAAACACATAACCCGCCGTCTTCGCAGTCGGGTAATAAAAATTAAACAAACTATTTTTAAAGTACAGTGTAGAGAAAACTACTTGATAGTAAATGATTACTTTATCGAAAACGATGTCTGGGTCACGAAAATAGAATATGGTTGTACAAACATCTAATGTACGGGATATGCTATATTGGAGTTGATTATGTTATTTGAATTAATGTTATTAATTTTTTTTTTGGCGCGAGGGAATATTACACTGTACTAAAGAATATTTAATGCTTTATTCATTCAATCTATGTAATATAATATAAGCGGGCTTTGTCTACCTTTCCGTCCTTACAAACCAGGGCCAGATGGTGTTTATCCAGTTCTACTACAAGAAGGAGCTAATGTACCACATCTTAGTAGCTTATACAGAGATAAATTAAGGTAATCTACCTTCCAAAACCTGGTAAGGCAGATTATAATGATGCCAAATCATATAGGCCAATAAGCCTGTCATCATTCTTCCTGAAAACATTGGAAAAATTGACTGACAGACACATAAGGTATGGACCACTTAAACGGCATCACTGCAAAAAATGTAATGCGCCTACCAACCGGGTAAGTCGACAGAATCAGCGATACACCTAGTAGTAAGCAAAGCGGAACAGGCAATAGAGAATAAAGAGCTCTGCCTGGCTGCATTTCTGGACGTGGAAGGAGCATTTGATCGTATAACGTATCATGCCATCAAAACTGCTGCGGATAGACATGGCATTGAACCTACTATCTGCAGGCAGATGGATGGAAAAAATGCTCAACAGTAGACTGATAACTTCAACCTTACTAGGAGAAGAATTTTCAGCTACAGTCACAAAAGGATGCCCTCAAGTAGGAATTTTATCGCCTACGCTGAGGAGCTTGGTGATAAACTCGCTACTAGAGGATCTCAACACAGGCCCAGTACAAACAGTGGGTTATGCAGATGATCTGGTAATACTTGTCAATGGGAAATTCCCAAAAACAGTATCAGGAATCATGATCATGAACGTAGCTCTCAACAAAGTAGAGAAGTGGTGCAACGAATATCACCTCTCCTTAAATCCACCACAACACAGTAACCAAAGCAACGAGCAACGAGAGATTGTGAGACGTATCATACTGTATGGGTGCCTCGCGTGGTGGCCTAGGACACTACTAAACTAAACACATGTAGGAACCTACTGGCTAAAATCCAGAGACCTGCATGGCTATCACAGGGGCGTTCAAAACAACGCCGACAGCAGCAATGGAAGCTTACTGGATCTACCACCATTGCATATTGCTATAGAATCCGAAGCGCGCAAGTCGTTGCACAGAATGAAAATGTACGGCCTGTGGAACGATTCCGCTCCGAGGACGAAGCACACTAAAATGGAACAAAATAAATACCTTGATAGAATAACGGCGATGGGTTGCGATAAAATGCAACCAAAGTACATATTCCGAAGGAACTTCAATCTACATGTTCCTACAAGGGCTGAATGGGCCGAAGGACTGACACTGCCGGAAGGCAGTGGAAATTTGTTGTATACGGGTGGATCTAAAATGAAATCCGGTACAGGATCCGGCATTCATGCCAAGGACTTCAACAGTAGCGTAAGCATGGGAAATTATGCAACCGCCTTCTCTCAAAGCAGAGACGTATGCAATTATCTCCTGTGCACGGGAGAATATAGATAGGAAGGTAAAGGAAAAAACCATCTATATACTCAGTGACAGTCAAGCAGCTCTAAGGGCACTCACATCGCCAAAAGGTTGACACAAGACTGATCTATAATGGAGTACAAGCATTAAACAAGCTTGGCAGACACAACAAAGTGAGACTGGTATGGATCCCAGGACACAGATGCTTCATCGGAAATGAAAAAACAGATGAGCTAGCAGGGGAAGGGTCAATGAACAAAAACATAGGGCTGGGACTTTCACAGGGAACCATAAAGAATGCCATAAACGACTACACCACTCAAACACCAACAAGAGTGGAAAACACTGGTATGTCTAAAGCATTCAAAACGATTCATCGAAAATGTGAACACAAGCTGGACTAAAAAACTCTGGACACTCAGTAGGAAACCACTCCGACATATCGTCGGGGCATTTACAGGTCACTTTGATACTAAACACATACTAGTAAAGATGGGACTACAGGACAATGAAGATTGTAGAATATGTGGTGAGGAAGACGTGTGAATGTGACGCCAGATTAAGAATGAGACTCTTTCGCGACGGATACCTCGCACCAGAAGACTTTAAGGCACTACCGCTACGTCAAATCATCCAATTTATGGACGAGGTGATAAATGCAATGGAGTAAGTGCGAAGGAGGGGTAATTACACAAAAGATCCCTAAGGGTCGAAGTGTATCCGCAAGGACCCCTAATAATAAGATAAGATAAGATAAGATAATTCAATCTAAAGTACGATTCCCGTTGAATAAAAAAAAACGTGTTAAGTACTGCAAGAGTTGCAGTAAGCTTTAGTCCTTGATAAATAAATAAATGTGCAAGTATCAAAAAGCAAAGGCTAACTGAAAATGCCCATGTTTGTGCTCTCCTCTTGAGTTTCGAGATAAACATTGCATTTCATTCCGTCTATTAAATCACTTAAGGTGGACACATCGTCTCTGTGGCAAATTTGTTTAGCAATTCCATTTGGCCCGCGACGGCGCTGAGCGGGCAGTCCTTTAATTAAAACCAGGACGTAATGTTGGCGCGAACTTAATGTGCGTCCGGCGGCGTAATGGCAGTGGCTGCCTTTAATTGTTCCATGTCAATTGCGTTCCATGATGTTCGTGACGACGTGTTGACCAAAGAACTAGCAATCTAGTGAACACCCGAAGTGACTCTACATTAACTTTTTATGATTAATATCTGTTTAAAATGCAACGTATTCTTGCTATGTACTGAAATCTTTTGTATATTCAAAGCAGGCCGTCTTTAACATTTAATTAACTGTAGGGAAAAAGGTTTTAAGTGGCGATCATCACGTCTTGTTAACGAGCTTCCTAAGTTAACACTGTAACGTGAAAAAATTCGCTTTATACTTTACAGTTCGTAAAAGAGCCGGGGCCGGGCATTCAGTCTTTGAGATTTGTACGAGTACTGTGAGGTTTTATTAGTACGAATAAAGAAACTACTATTTATGAGTTTGTTTTTGATTAGAAATGAATGTAGATTAATTTCTTAATTCATACCATAATGACGTTTACTCATCTTCTCAATCACAAACTTGTAGCGCTGAGAAGATAAAGAGATATTTGTTTACTGGAGTAGTGGTGTACCTACATACATATAGGCGGTGTTTGCGTGAGAATATTTTTTTACACGGACGAAAGTGCGTAGTTCATCAGGTGTATATAAATTTGAGTGACTGCTTTTCTATCCGTTTGTAGTAGAACTAAACGTAATTTACTTTCCAATGAGGGCTATTGTTTTTTGTCTTTCTAGATGGCGCCAGTGCTGCGTGAGGTTTTTAAGTGTGGCTTTCAAAGTTTGTTATTACGGGCTTGACAATAAAGTTTAGATTAAAATCATATTTAATACACCTTAAAACCGTACCATAAAAATATCGAGCAACCAGTGTTACGTTACGTAGTTCCGTTCGGAAAAAAAGGGAGGACAAAAGTTTCCGAAAGACAAAACTGTCTCAAAACATAGACATTCATTGCCCCGTAACGCATAATTGCCATAATTAATTTCAGGTAATGCAAAATATTCGTAAAATTATTCTAATTATAAATAAATCCGCGTAGCTCACCCAAAAACGAGCTTTGACATATCGAAGACCTCACGTTACACTAGCGTCTCTAGCGGCGAATCCATACGCGATAGCCCTCATTGTAAGTGGGTCTGGCTATTAACTATCCCATGGTACTCTTCGCTGATGTCAGTACAGCTATATTTTCAGAAGAAAATTTAGAAACATACAAAAGAGATATTGATAAGATGCTTGAATCACTAATTGAATGGTTAGGTAAAAATAATTTGAAAATTAACATGGCTAAAACAAAAATAATTAATTTTAGACAAAATATTAACAGAGTAATTTATTGAATCAGGCGTTACTTTGCGGAGTTCCATATCAATGAAGTAAAATAATTTCCTTGTTCACCTGCGACCTTAAGATAGCTAAGTTTACGCAAAATATGCGTGTTCATGCAGTTCCTCCACCTCCACACTGTAAGAACACACACAAATCACAGAAACCCAACAAAAACTGGTAGCATGGTGTACGGTTGTGCCATTCTGAAGATGAGCTCTGGTTGAGTTCGAAACGTGTCAGTGTAGTGTGGTGGTGGTGATAGATTTTTTGATTTGTGTGTGTTCTTACAGTGTGGAGGTGGAGCAACTGCATGAACACGCATATTTTGCATAAGCTTAGCTATCTTAAGGTCGCGGGTGAGCAAGGAAGTTATTTTAGTTCATTAACAGAGTACCTAATTTAGTGATGATCTATAGGGATCAAAATATTGGCGAAACTGACTAGTACACATTTTTTTGTTTCCAATAAACCATACTTCATTAAATTTAAGATATTAACTTCGGCATGCCTTTATATTTATGAAGTAGCTCTTTATGTCAAATGTAACACTGGCCAGTTTCCTACTTTTAACTGTGCACGTCAGCGAGGTAAAATAACCAGAAGGCGTTTTAATACTGCCTTATTAACTAAAAGTATTTTTGGTATGCCCCCTAAAATATTCAATCATTTGCCAAAATGTATTTTAGATATAGATGATATAATTCAATTCAAAAGAGCATTGCATTGCTTTCTATGTGAAAAAGCCTACTATTCCATTCAAGCTTATCTGAATGAAAGTTTTTAGCCGTAACAGTCTGTAGTAGTAGTCCGTATTTTAATGTAATGTTTATACTTAGTTATATGTGCATTAGTTTCATTTGTATAGAGCATGCTGCATGTCTTAGTGCCAACTATTTTGTATGCCTTATGGCGAAGCATAGCGATACCACCCAATTTTATGTAACACCTGTAACACTAATGACCTATGTTCACAAATAAATGATATTGATTGATTGATTGTTTATTTAGGAAAATCTTTGAAGCTAACCGAAGGTGACTACATTTGCCTTCCTCGAATCGAACATGGTCCAATCAAGAGATAATAATTGTCAGTGCACGTCTTTCCGCGGAATCTTATTGCGCAAACCGCTTTGTCGGCTGACATCAATACCTTGGCTTTTGTCTCGTGCCATATCCATTGTTCATTTTGGGCGGAATGGCCTTGATATTGCTTTACAATCCTGCAATATTGGCATTATGAATCGTTCAACATGTTGCGACAACTGGTATATTAGGAGTGAGGAAAATGTTATGAAGTTTACATGGCAGGCCGTCACATTTGCCACAGTTTACGCATACTTACTTGTTGACGCGTTCGCTATTTTCAGGCTTTAAATTATAAACGAAGACAATTAACAAAATGTCTATAGCATGTCTAAACTCACCGTACATCTTGCCCTCATCCGAAAGAATAATCTTGCGTCTGCCACATGGAGGATATATGGCAAGTGCCTCTTGAAAACTTTGTTCAATGTCTGGACTCCATACTCCCTCCGCATCAGCCGCCGATAAGTCCTGCGTAAGAGCTGACTCTTAGAAATAAAGGCAAATGATTTGAGTTTATAAAAAAACAAGTCGTCCCATGTTATCACAAAAATCGAATTTAGTACACAAACCAGACATATGAACATCTGTCTGTCGGGTTTGCTTACAGATTCAGACACAAGACAAGGCAAGGAGTGCGTCACTGTAATTAATGGCTCGCTTCTATTCTCAAAAGAAAATAAAAATAACACGCTGCCTTCGAGTCGGCCCAACCAACGAAAACATCGTGAATCATGGTTCCTTGAAACCACTCGAAACGTTGCTGTTTCTGGTCTGTTCACTCAGCGAGTTAATATTTGTCTATCGTTTCTTGTGATTGTTCATTATGCCTTGTGGTTACTTGCGTAATTCGTCATTACTTCATTTTATTTAACCATCGGTATTTTCAATTTCAATTACAAATAAGTACTAGAGTTCGAGAAATGTATTTTAGTAAAAAATATAACAAATGATTAAATTTTTGCGTAACTGAAAAAAAATAGTCCTCTTTCCTTTTGGATATTAATATGGCGATGCTTGCTTCATGTCCGTGACAAAATTCACGTGCTAGGTAGACCCCTCTAGGTATTGTAAGATCTTGTACCTTTTCATCGTCGCTCGCGTCGCCAACGTCGAGGTGCTTGGCGTCGGCGCCGCCCGATCCGTTGGTGTCGGGCGCGCCGGCCGCCGTGCTCCACGGGGACGCAATGGTGCCGGCTGCGAGCGCGCCGCTCGCTGTAACAAACAAATATACCGTTAAACATTCAAATAACCATTATTTTTTAACATAATTGAAGGCAACTTGTTTTCATGCAACTTTGTTTTAATTGCAGTCGAATTTGAATTATTTATTTTATGAAATGAATAAAAACTACTAATTCTGTTAATAAAATTAATAAATTTAGGAAACACAAGCTTTTTATCTTTATGAGTGCACTAGCTTTGATAGAACATTATTTTTGTGGGTAAGATTTGCAACGTTACTATGATAGCCGATGTATTATGACTCGTTCGGCTTCTCAAGAGCTTCTTACGTCAGGCGACTTGTTTGTTTACCGTTTCAGATGCTTGCACTGTAAACTTCCATTTTGTGCCTATTGTGGCTACCCTGAGTTTCTCAAGTACGTCAATTGACAACAATATAATTTTATTTAATTTCCTGTTTTTAAAGCGGTTAATCTTTTAATGTTATACTCCCAGCCCTAACCGTACATAAGTTGAGGTTAAATCCGAAAATATTTATCACAATAAATAAGATGTAAAAGTGAATCCGAAGCGCTCCAAACTCCAAAATATCTCAATACCGAAGAAGCTTTGTTCCCTCAAGATCCAAGAGGCGAGGTCGTAGGCATTCCGAAAATTTTCATATTTACTGTAAGAAATATGCAGGTACAAGATGTTTATAAATATAATATAAAAATATCAAAATGGAGAATTTCGTTATGAAGATCGGGAGTCGAGAGAGTAAAGTATGCGCCCACCCGCCCTCGCGCTCGTGTCGCGCTAAGTTGGAAATCCAAGGAAGGCGAGATACTAACTCGCTAGTGGTGAAAGACGTTCATCTGTATTTGTTTGTATACTATAGAGGTACATACATATTTTCACAAATAGACGTGTAACATCAACCAGTATGTTAACATAATAAAGTAAAGTAAACTCATACTATTAATTTTACTTTAGCTTTGGACAAAACTGATTGTTTTTACATATCCTAACTTAGATTTCTCGTCAAAATTAAGTTTATTTACAAAAGCAAAAATTGTGAATTCACAATTCGGGTACTTACGCACAAATTGTGCGTGACATTGCATTGTGGTAGGTTACAAATACTAGTAAGATAGAAAAAAAACAAGTTTTTTAAAGTTCTTAAAAATTATTATTTGTAATAAAGAATAATGCGAAACAATTGTTTGTGAATTAGAAACACTAGTTATATTTGACCGGTTTTTTATTTCTTAAACCCTTACTTAATTGCCTGGGAAACTTATTTTAACTCAACATTTGTCTGTCTCTTTGTCAGTCAAAATGACATTTGCCTTTTACCAGACTCGGACAAATGACAAAACACAATTTAGTTATTAAAACCCTGGAATAAAGATAACGAATTATGTTAGGTTTTTTTTATTCGACCGGATGGCAAACGAACGAGCAAGTGGGTCTCCTGATGGCAAGAGATCACCACCGCCCATAAACATCTGCAACACCAGGGGTAGGTGATTTTAAGGTATTGCTTATGGACATACAGACAGAACTACGTCGGTTTACTACTAATCCTGTGTCCCGGCAACAAACCGCTACTGTTGACATAACAAATCTGCAGTTAAATTGCAATATACCCGCATAATACATTGTTTGTTGGACTTAAACGTACTTTTAACGTAATTTTAATGAGATTTCAGTGTGACGTCTGTGACTTATACTTATTTTTGCTATTAATATTTCTGTTTCATTTAACCTCACTTATGGAATGGAACCTAGAAATTGTTGCTATGAAATAAACCTTTTATTACAAAATATTTTTCCAATAAAGCCGCAATTACAAAGAAGTTGTTTATTTACAACGAACCAGTGTCTAATTATGTTACAACATACACGGAGAACATCCATAAATATTAAATTCATTAATGTGTGATCAAAACTACTTAGTGAGTCACTTATATGAATAAAACACTGGTTTCCTCTTTTCTGATAATCCGCTTGTACCGGTTTGCAATTTCACGCTATCATGCTTGAATGTCATAATCATAAGTTATCAATAGGAGTAATGTAACTAGGAGTATGCCTGTCACTACGTTATCGTCTAAAACCGCATATGATTAAATAAACTCCTTTTTCAACGTAAATATTTCAAGTTTGTGCTACAGTTCAATGAAAACAAACAGTGGAGTGACTAATTCAACTCCGCATTAAAGCAATCTCTCTGACGCGGTTGTCTAACAAAGAGCGCATCGCGAACGTGCAATAATTAAAATAATAAAGCATCGCTTGGTGCCCCCACTCACATTGTGTTTATATGACAAGTGTCCGCAATAACTGGGACCCTCGTATCAACGCATTGGGGTCGCGTTTATGATTATTCTATTCTGCATAAGGTAACAACTCAGAGTAAAAGAATAAGATTTTGGCTGCGATTCCTTGGGTCGTGTTTGATTTTTTTCTATAATTATTACTGTTTTAGTAAAATCCATCTCATAGTTTTATTGCTGAAAATAAAAGATTTAAATTTTAATCCTAAAGGAAAATGGGTAGAAATTACTTGAATAAACACTGAACTTTATCCAGTAACTTGTAATTAATAACACATTCATAAATATGCATTGAGCCAAAAATAGAGCTAGCGTAGGTTCTCAAACAGTTACGCATTTGAGTGGGCGGTACAATCGGTCGGGTGTATAATAAATAAACAATTCTGTTACAACATAAATCGGAACTGATTCCAATATTATAATATCAATATAATAATATTTCCACGATTATAATTTTTTCATCATTAAACTAATGTACCTACTTTGTAATGCATTACAAACAATTGACCTCTTTTCGAATAATTATGCGATATTTTACGAAAATCAGCAGAAAAAGAAATATATCGTCCTCCTGTTTTAAGTAGCGCCTGGGTTGGTGCACGCGATCTCAGACTTCTGAAATAGGAATGCATTTAATATCAACAACGGAATAATTCCGGCAATTTAATGCTGTTGGCCCCTCCATATCGCGTGTCCCTTGTAGAATCTATAAAAGTAGCGTGTTTTCACAGCAGCACGATTTTTATAGGCATACGATTAACTGATTAGAACATTTCACGGGTTTTAACTAAGTAAATATCTGAATGTTTACTTGACTAGACACTGGTGTCAATATCGGAGGGACTAGTTTAGAGCCATTAAATATACTGGAGAAATAGTATGCGTTGTAGCGTAAATTTTATATAATGTATGTTTTACTGTTTTAAAAAAATATCTACACGTACACAAACTATTCCTAGATTTACATCAGAAGCTGTCTGCTAGGTATTTATGGATATTTGGCTGTATAACTAGACATTGTAGAACTCGATTGTCTGTACCGTGTTGCTCAAACGGGATGACGGAAAAATAATTTTGATGGCAGTTCATATTGGCATGGCACCCCTCGGACTGCTCGGTGCAGCGGGGCGGGCCGAGCCACCTGTGAGCGAGCTGCGAGACTCCACCGCACCTCGTCCGCGCAACGGTCGAGGGTTGAGCGCCAAAGTATGTTAATTAATTTTCGGTTGACCGTCCAGAACTCGACTTTACTCAAATCAGGCGGCCCTGCAATGTTCGTATTCAACTTTGTTTTGAAACTCGAATATAAGTTTAATAATTTTAATTTTTAGCGCAATATGGTTTATGAAATAACTTTTATTATCCACGGTAATAGCCATAAGCTAAGGATTTAACATAAAATAATTCCTGTCACAGATATGATTTCACTCAATGAAACTTCCACGTAAATTCGGTCGCCCCTTTTCTATTAATTATTCAATAGACGCAACCGCCGTTTATGTGCCCGAAAATATGGCAACGAGTTTTATTAATTCTCTGGCGGAATATTTATCTGTTGGTAAAATTAATAATGCTTTCCCGGCGATATTGAGTTAAATATTGTTAACGTGCCGAGATCGAGACTACAAATATGTTTATCTAATATCTTGAGTGTTTACGAATGACGTGAGACGTATACGTGGTGTACAAAGGCGTATGAGTAGTGCGGTGTTGCTGTGGCTCTTATAGTACGTATGCATTAACGTACGACCGACTAATCATTCAGTACACTAAAGTTAGCAATATCAGCAAAGTACGTCAATGCCCAGGGCGAGTGTAAACGGATACATTGGAACCATGTAATATCGACGGTTGAAAAGAGAAATTGACTAAGCGACATTTTTTTAAGATAGTGAGTTATGAGAATCAGTAAATTGTTCTTTGTCGTTGGAGATATGTCTCAAAATGTTCACAAAAATGTCGCTTAGTCAATTTCTCCTTTCAACCGTCGATATGATGTAACCGTATTTTGATTTGCAAGGGCTGTAAAATGCATTTACAAATATATATAGGGACATTCAAAATACGAGCTGTGAATTGTTGTTGTCTTCCTATGGTACCCCAGTGGTACAAAGGGCCTTCGTGAGACGTCGCCATCCATTTTTTGTTAATCGACTATAATTAACATACATACAAAAATTTCGTTTGATAGTGAGGTTGTTATCCTTTTTAGGGTTCCGGAGCCAAAATGGCAAAAACGGAACCCTTATAGTTTCGCCATGTCTGTCTGTCTGTCTGTCCGCGGCTTGGTCAGGGACTATCAATGCTAGAAAGCTGCAATTTTGCACGGATATATATGTAAACTATGCCGACAAAATGGTACAATAAAAAAATTAAAAAAAAAATTTTAGGGTACCTCCCATAGACGTAAAGTGGTGATTTTTTTTCTCATCCAACCCTATAAGTGTGGGGTATGGTTGGATAGGTATTTTAAAACCATTAGGGGTTTGCTAAGACGATTTTTCGATTCAGTGATTTGTTTGCGAAACATTCAACTTTAAAGTGCAAATTTTCATTAAAATCAAGCGTCCCCCCCCCCTCTAAAATCTAAACCAGTGGGTGGAAAAATTAAAAAAAAATCAGGATGGTAGTAAGTATATATATCAAACTTTCAAGGAAAACTATAACGACTAAGTTTGCTTGAGAATTATTAGTATTTTAAGAGTAAATAGCAGCCTAAGGTATAAAATATACCTAAACCACACCTAAACTTGGAAGATTCCGTATAAATCCTTAGAAAAATATTACTTAATTTTTTCGTAATGGCTACGGAACCCTATTTCGGGCGTGTCCGACACGCTCTTGGCCGGTTTTTGTTAACTAATAACTGTTAGCATATTGGTGGTTAGAGAACCTCGCTACGAAGCTTGATGCGAATGTTTGCTTTGAATCTTGGGTGTTTAATATCTATTTAAGTTAGTATCTATCTATTTAACGTGGTGTCCCGTGATATTTATTTATTTATTATTATTTTAATATACTTAATAAGTACAAGTATTTTGATTAGGTAAATAGGTATTCCTCACATAATAACAAAAGAGGAAAATAAATATTTAACCCATGCGGCGTGGATTCCATTACACAATGTTCTTTAATGTGTAATACAAGGCTTATAAATATAAACCTATGTTAGACAGGCACAGAGTTGAGTTTATTGTGTTGTGTCAACATTTGTTGAGATTGGCATCGTCGTTTATTTTTGCAGGATTTGGAAAACCGCGACGTACCTAAAGGATAAACACAAGTACACTACACCTCGAATCACGAAGACGCCTGCCAACTTTAATTATATCGCGATCGTGAAGACGTATGACTTTTATTGTCACCAAGATTTCAACTCTATAACGTAACAATATGGTGCAATGACTGAGTGCTTCTATCTAAACTTAGAGTAAGTGAATCATAGCGGTCGCTCCGCCAGCTGCGTATTAAGACTCAGATTGCAATGTTCTTGGAGAATGTTGTAGCTCCTATTACAAATCTAACAATATCAAACGTAATTAAAAAGTTTATTATAAACACCAAATAAACAACAGTATGGTCTTTCTCTTTGCCATATTGCTTTATCATTCACTATACTAAGAAATTTACATAGGTTCCCAATCCGCACTGTGCCCGCGTGGAAACTATGACCCCAAGCCTTCTCATCCTGAGAAGAGGCCTGTATCCTTCAGTGGGATGTAAAGTAAACAGGCCGAAATACTAAGAACTTTAAACCTAAGATAAACTATAAATCAGTCTTGTAATGTTAAAACTTGTAAAATAATGAATCAAGCCATTCGTGTAGTCTTATTAAATTGGTTGCTGTTCTTCCATTGATTGCACAGCGAATTGTTATTCCATTAATCGAGATTCATCTCGCTTTCTCAATAAAGGAGTAGCTCGCGGCGCGTCGGCCGGCCGGAGTGTTCCGGCGTATCCTCCTTTGCTTGTCTGAGTTATAGGCGCAATATTACTCAAATATAATATAGACGCCATGGTAACAAAGAGATACTTATGAAATTAAGGCGATAAATCAGCGTGGCATGAGCGAGCCGGGCCATGAATGAGCACAGGAACAACGGCGTATATGTAAATAATGTCGTTTGCTAACGCCCAACCGTTGCTCACCAGAATATAAAGTAATAAGTTACAGGACATATGCCAGGTGATCGAATGTGAAAAAATAAACATGGATATGGTTGTGGATTGACAAGTAAATAAGTTTTTGTTAAAAATTTCATTCTTGATACGCACACACATACTCTCACAACAATGTAACTATCATAAAATATATTCTTATGAACAGAAGTCCGTCTTTTTTAACGAACCTAAAGAAATTACTACATAAGTCATTTGTTTCATTAAACGGATGACCAGATTACACCCATTTCGTAAAAGAAGGCGACAGCGCGGAACAGTACCACTACCATGAGTTTACAGTGACCGTACTCCATAGCGACGGCGTAAATTATTTGTATAGAGAATTGTACAGCGCCTCTACAAATAACTTACGCCGTTGCTATCGAGTACGGTCACTGTAAACTCATGGTAGTGGTACAGTTGCATTGCTTGCTCTACCTTAGTGCAAATTGAAGATCTAACTACTGATGGGAGACGAACACTACGTCAATTTTGTTAATAATCGGAATATCCTAATCCTACTAATATTATAAATGTGAAAGTTTGTGAGTGAGTATGTTTGTTACTTCACGCTGAAATGGCTGAACGGATTTGGATGAAATTTGGCAAAAAGTTAGTTTATAACCTGGATACAAAGGATACTTTTTATCCCGATATTCCCACGGGATAGGGATAAAATCTTGAAATAATAACCGCTGGGCTTAGAGTTATGAAATTTGGTACGTATATAGCTGGATATCTGGAATAACACATAGGCTACTTTTATCCCAATATTCCTAAGGGATAGGGATAAAATCTTGAAATAATAACCGTTGGGCCTTAGAGTTATGAAATTAGGTGCGGATTGCGTATATAGATGGACATCTGGAGTGGAATAACACATAGGCTAGTTTTTCCCGATATTCCCATCGGATAGGGATAACATCTCGAAATAACAACCGCTGGGTTGTAATAAATATAATATAAAGTCAATGAAAACCACGTTGTAGTTTTAGGGAATTCCCACGAGAATTTAATAAAACCCCGGAATTTCAATTCAACTGCTGTATCTAATGATTTACGCGTGCGAAACCGCGGGTAAACGCTAGTTAATATAATAAACTCATACTGATTCAAAGCTGTAGAAAGATATTGTTATTGATATAAAAAGAGTCACGAGACGGGTTTTGTTTTGTTTAAAACACACTTTCTAACACGTAAACATAATGGACTAATTGTATAACGAATAACGCTGTAGGCGTAGTCAAAGAGTTGAAGAACAAGAACATACAAAATCCTGTGTACCAAGACTTTTGCAATAAGTATATAAGTATTCACTTTTCTTGCGCGAGGATAATATTATATTGTATATTCGCACCTTTAGAACGAAACCGACACAATTCGAAATATTCACATTTCTAAAATAAACTGTATAAAACGAAACATGATTGAGTTTTAAAATGAGAACATTTTGAATAGGGATGTTGACACCACCAATCAATTGACGTACTTTTTATGAGCTGTCAAAACACAATTCTCCCATAGAGTTTGAATGGAAATAGCAACTTATGACGTCACTTGTTCGCACACTCAATCAACTACTATTTATTTGTTTTCAAGCAACAAAAAGTCTAATTTTGCAGTTAATCGAAAATTAATCTGGTTTTTAGGTCTAAAATAAAGCGTTTTTTTATTGAAGTCGTGTCTTCGAATTATTTTTTAATGGTGTCAACATCCCTATTGTGTCGGTTTCGTTCTAAATGTGCGTATAATGTTACATACAACAGAGAAAAATTTGTAAACCGAACACCATAGTGAATAAATCGACAATCTGGATAGAGTTGCAGAACCTGAGATTCCGAGATCCTGGTCAGGAATTACATTGCAAAAAGGAACTGACGTAACCGATACGATAGGCGAGCAGCCACACTACGCTGACTATGTAGGTCCAATATACCATTCACGTCTCACGCTTAATCGATATAAACAGCACTACAGCCAGGTAGCATATAATTACGTTGCAGAAATAAGGCATTGGGTACACGCAAAGAGAACATCATGCATACACGCTACTATGGTGTTTATGTCGATAAAAATTCTCACACAAATTTATTTAATATTCAATGATCGCATGATTTGGACGTGGGCTCGGGTCTTTCTTATTGCGGTTCAATACCACGTCAGTGCGTCAAAAACAATGAATTCACGACCAACTTCAAAGCAAGGTGCGTGAGTTGAAGACGTCACCTTCTGAATACTGAGTGATACAAATTATATACGTGTATAGCCGCGTACATGAAAAATGGGCTTAAAATAGTTAAGAGTTCTGACCGGATCGTGACAACTTTTTGAACTTAGATCTGTGATTAAATTGCTTACAGAAACTGTATACGGTTAACTAAGATAGTATCGTCGGATGAACATGTTGTGCTGAGAGGTGAATCTCAGAGCACTAGTGAGATCAAGGTGCGCTGATAATTGAATCAATTTGAACTGCACTGAAGCCGGCATCGGCAATGTTACCGACGGAGGGATTAACTAAGTTTATGACTATGTTGGGTACGCTCTTAGCGTGCAACAAGTTTGTTGAGAACATCTTGAGTGCTTTGAAATCAGTTAAGCCGTATAGAATAGAACACTTCTCGATAGTTTCATATGGTTTAGTAAATAAAATCTCACCAAAGGATAAAAGATAAAGGAAGTGCCTCGACAGCATTGAATAAATCGTCTGTAAAGGTAACGGTTGGCCAATGTAATATTAGTAATGCGGTATAATAGTTTTAATTGTTTCTACTACTTATTATAATAGCAATAAGCCAGGCTGGCGTTGGTGTCGGTAAAGGAGCAGTAAAATTGTGTCCTGGTGCAGCAGACAATTGCCAATGCCGTCGACAATCCGAGAGAGTTCATTGACCACTCGGATAGCATAAAATGAATGAGACTGCTATTAGTGTACCTAGAATAGTTTATTTTCAATTTACGTGCTAAATTAACAACAAAGTGAGTGCAGTGTAGTAGATTATTATCAGTATTCTGTCTTTGCGTTCACATTATTTCTGGCATATGACAAAGTTAAAGAATAAAAACGTTTTACGTGTTGTAAATCATTAACATCAGAATTAGGAGTGTAAATAGCTTGATTTTATTTATTAGCTACGTAGGTATAACTCAAGTATCATTGTGAACCGGCTGCGATTCTCACCGTAATTACATCTCGCATAGTAGTTAATCAGTGCAATAATATTTCTCTTCAGTATCAAGTATAATTGGATCGTATCGTAACGCGAGTAGCATCTATGCGGAAGAACGGGAGCAACAGCTCTCGTTACATTCTGTGTTTTATTCCAAGAACGCCATGGGAATACGTGAAAGGTAACCTGGAATTGAAACACTAATTAGTCACAAGAATAAATTTGATTTATCCGTATTTAATTATTGTTAAAATTGATCATTTGTTTGTAGGTACACCGTTTTCTCCTTAAATAAACGATGCATAAGAGGTTAAGTGAAAAACTTGGAACAAAGGCTGGCGTGGTTGGTGAGCTATTTAGTATGCATTTGGAAAGGAGTCGAGGCGAGAGCAATAAGTTTGAGCCCACGATTTGCATAGATTGTGGCGGCGGCGTGGCGTCGGCGCGAGCGCGTGTTTGGTGATTTACTCGAGCGGCCGCATGGGCCACGCCCGAGCAGATAGCACCGCTGCACCTATTAGGATGAGACCTTAACAATGAAATTGATATTTATTTAGTGCAACTCAGGATTCCTAACCACGAGAAAACTTGTTCCCCTAGGTTTGGTATTATTGACATACTTACTTAACAAGTCGTCCTCTGGTTAGTCGTTTCTGGGGTGAGTAAAGGAGGCTGCTTGCGGTTAAATTACGCTCATTTACCGCAGCAACAACATCCACGGCATGCGTGAAATGTTGCCAGCGACGATTAGCAGAATTCCTACATCGCAAGATACCTATAAATGTTAAAAAACAAGGTTCTTGCGAGACATGTCCATATTTATGAGTAGCTAAGTGCGTGCTGTAGGTACTGTTGGTTTGCCATTTATGTTTGTTATTTCCAGTGTAATGCATAAAACGCTTAGTCAGATAAAGGTCTAGATCCCTTGTTCAGCAATATATGTATTTCTATTATTCATCATGTCGTGTTAGCAGCCAACGTTACAAGCTAGTCTGTATTTTTTAGAGCTTAGTCTATTATTTATAGTTTTTGGTGTGTACGGTACGGTATGGTCGTACGGTTCATCATTACCACAGGTTCAACTATCGAGAAAATTATGAATCTAAACCAATTTCTTGTGTTAGGCAAAAGCAGATGACTTCTGTCGGACTTGGTGTCGCGCGATAAATTTGCTAATAGAATTGCTATGGTAGATAATTAGAAAATGAGTGGCTGTGAACAGACTGCCGTCGCCCGCGGCACGATCCACGCAGGGTTGCCAGTTGCAACACAGACAATCACTTTACTATGCGGGTCATTATAAAGTGCAGTTGCATTCATAAAGAATTGTTGCTGCTGTAACAATTTGCATAACAAGAGAGAGTTAATTAAAGGAACCATTGTACAACGTGTTAGTAGCTTGACATCCTAGTATAATACTCCGCCGGTAGTCGCTAGCTAGAGTATCAACAGAGTTGAAAAATCGAGCTGTGTTGCCTGTGTTATATGTATGTAGTATACAATCTATCCTGTAGGTAAAAAAGAGGCCGTAGAATAAATTTTATTGAAAAAAAAACACGATGTAGACTTAATGGGAAACAATAAAGAAATAGCATCCCTGTGTACCGCAATTGGCTGTGATAGTGCCTTAAATAAAGCTAGAGAGATCATTTTACTGTGCGAAACTTAGAGCCTCTAAGTATTTTATGGTGATTTATTTGAAAAGTAAAATAGTGTACGTGCTATAAGCATCTATGTAGTGCAGCTTCAGATAAGTGACACGACACTTAAAAAGTCGGAGATAAGCGAAGTCTTTGTAATTTATTAAATCTAAGGTACCTACTTATATTTTGATATTCTGTTTTTTTTTCATTTAATTATTTTTTGTCGATTTTGTGGAATATATAGGTCTGTACACATAGTGTTTTCAATTATTAAAATAACAACAATGCAGCTAGGAGTTCCAGTAAACAATTAATTTAGTTAGAATAAAATCTCATACTGCGGACAGTCAACGCGTACCTAACAGTAAAGGCGTCAGTCGTTCACAGCGCGGGCAGTATGCCAGCAACGGTCACCGTTCCCACCACTTCCGATGGTGTAATTCTACAGCTAATAATTAGGCTGTTCAATATTCATTCCAGCATTAATTAATAATAAGAATTATGTAAGTTGAAAGTGTCGCACAAGACCCGGGTTACCGAGTGACTCCCGGCAATAATACCAGGGAAATATCAGGGACGGTAAAGCCTGCTTAACATTTTAACTCGTATTTCGAACAGTTCTAATAAATTTAATAAGAATAAGATTGGTTTTTGGAATCTTTTTGTATTTTTTATTTCAATTCCAAATTTTTGTTAAGTACTACTTTTTACGGTCATCCCGTAAAACCCATATCGAAAATACAAACTGAAATATAGATGCACAGAAAAACCAGAAAAATAAGACCAGCGCTGGGAATCGAACCCAGTTCCTCGGCACTCCGTGCCGCGTGCTATACCGCTACACCACCGCTGGACAACGGTACAGACACGAATTTCTCCTATGCACCACATATCTCAGCCTGTTTGTTTCTTATTTAGTCACTTAAGCAGCGACGCTAGCGACATCTATGCTGTAGCCCTCATCGAGAAATTTAATAAAAATATGAAAATGGCGTTAAAAATAACTTTCATAAATTATGGTATATTATGTATGATTTATAGTCTAAATTAAGCTATTAGTAGAAACTAACTTGTTGAATTTAAGTAGGCCGAATCGATCAAGCGTCGATTGGAGCGTTGAGCTTTTGCTCCGCCCGCGCTGTCTCGCCTAAGGATCGTTACTAAACTATTTGATCTTTAACCTCCACATGGTGCGACATCGCATTATTCTAGATATTAATATTAGTGGACGTCTATTTCTGTATAAAATAAAATAAAAGAGAAAGCACCAAAATGAACTAATAAAACAAGGAAAATATATTCCAACGTTTGTATAAATTTCGTGATAGTTTACGTTTTCAATTTGGATACTTACTTACATATTATTTTATATTTATTTTCGGAAAGCATTTGTCATCCGTTACCCACAAACGATTTCCATATTTATGAAAATTATTTAGTAGTCTGTGTTTTTGAGCGATTCTCATTTAAATTAACAAATTTGACCCCACATCCTTATTTTCACACAAAGCTGTTTGAAAAAGTTTACCAACGTGTTTAGGAAGTGAAAAAATAATATGTACATGAAGCACAATCCTTTTCCGAACACGGAAAAAGAGATGCGTAGTAACTCATAAATATTGCTTAGACTTAATTATTGCTCGTTGAAAATATTCAACAACCATAAGTTTAGCGTAGGAGACATAAGGGCATGACGTAAGTAGTACAAAGGGTGCTGGCGTCCGACTTGTCAAACGAGAAGTTTTTATCGGGTGGCCTGTCGGCGTTGAATAGGAATGAGCCTTGAATAATGCATGTATACCGGGCCTAACCCCCTTGGTACGACGAAACAGCGGTGACCAATGTTTCACATGTGATGAAAAACAAGTGAGATCACGATTAAATTAACTATTTTTGCTATCAGGTAAAACTTAATTCTTACCTTTATTTATGCGTATTATTATTAATTCATATTATGTAGGTACTTGCAAAAACTCTATCTCCTACTAGTACTAGTAAAAGTTTGTGAAATCCACGCAATTGCGCTACTGGGCCAGTTCAGTTTCACTTCCTGTGCTTTTTAGATGATTTTGAGACTTCTACTCGCCTAACATGCTAGCATTAAACTCTTTATAATCAAGCCTACGGCTCTATGACATGAGCGTGTAAATAAAATTTAAAACTTTTATTTGATTAATAAATAAATCAACTAGGTACTGCCACGAAAAATTCAAATATTCCCATGGAATAAGTCTCGTGTTGTGTTGGGTGACCTCTATATTGGATGCTTGCTTAAGCTTGTTACCTAGTTCTGGCGCATAGTATTTTTCCAAGTATTTTGTTTAAGCTTGCCGATGCATCGAGCACGTTGCATTGCATAACGGGATATTGACCCCACGTCAGCATGCGATGGGTAAAGGCCTAAGCTTTTTACGACATAAGCTAATGCATGAGTTACCTACGTGCAATATACATTGGCTTTTATTGTCAAGTTTTAATGTCGTACTGGCTAATGAAATCTTAATTGTAAAGTAGTAGATATTACCAATTAACGAGTGATTTTATCGACACGAGAAGCGATGCTATCTCCTTTTATATTGGTTAAATAAGTTCTGAAATGCAATACAGTGTAGGTAAGCTTAATCGGCGGCATCATATTTTAAAGCTACCTACTAATTCCAGTGGTTAAATTAAGAAGCTGGGAGAATGAATTGGCAACTGTACGCTATTATTCTATTATTATTTAACCGAGTTGTATTTGCACTGTTAAACGTAGCAGCGAAGTGAACGTGTAAGCCACAATGCCACGGTGAGAAAGCTCGATGCCTGCGCAGGCGCACAATGCTCACGTTTGCGACATCGTTGTTGTCGTCAGCTTAATGTGTATCGATCTCTTAAAGGTCATCAAGCTAAATATCAGCATTTAAAGCTGCTCTATAGTTTAAGTAGGTAAGCATCAACTGGAAGGACATTTTCAGAGATCCTATTATAAAACATGCAAAATTTTACTTATAGTCAAGGGTCCTAAATATATTATATATATTTGAAATTGAGGATGATGATTATGTACTTACTCGTATACATGACTTTGTTCTTTAGTATCCTTGATGCTTCTATGAAATACGATAGTAAAATAACATATTTAAACAAGAAAGTTAAAAAGCCCACAATCAAACCCATTGACTTGGTAAAACACCTCTGCACACAATGTTTAAAAGACATGTTTGTAAAAGCCTCATTCCGTATTAAGAAAGTGTCTCAAAGTTGACGGCGAAGGTAAATAACAGTTTCAATTATTACAACAATAAAGGTCTTAATGAAGGAGCGCTCCGACCTACAATCATAAAGTTCTTTCCGAAATTTAAATCACATTCAATTTGTGCAATTTAATATCGCTAAGCGGTTCAAATGAAACATCACACTGTGCCAATGAAAAAGAAAGTTTGAATAGACGCATCTAAAATTAGTTACAGGTGCAGTGAATCATTGACTGCTTTAACGTTATGTTGTAGACCAAGAAAAAAAGTCAATGTTATCTAGTGTGGAGACGAGCGAATACAATAAGCTCCGACCCACGCGCGGTGAATCATGCGCGTGCGCCGCTACAGCCAACGAGAACAGCAAAAACATTGCCTACTTTTGAATAAGTTTCCTTTCTCTTTCTAAACTTCGAAGTGCACCGCGTTCGACGCCATTTGTTACAACCAATAATTTAAAGAATAGGCACCTACCTAAGTAATAAATGAATCATCGCCTCTGATGTTAATGTCAATGTCATTACGTCGATACCGGTTAATATTAAGTTTTGGCGATTAATTAACATAAATACAAATGTAAACGAGTATTTGAAGTGAAAAATTAGTAGCGGCAAAATTCGGTAACGATCGTACCTACTCGAGAACCCAGAATGTTTATACATGAACACGCCAAATGGCGCATAAACGTTTAAAGCGCCGTAAATTTTTCTCTTAATCTCGATGGCATGATGACAAATAAAACGTCCTTTCACCTGGGAGACGCTTTTAGAACAGATGGATAAAATAAATAAAGTCAAGTCCTCAGGCGAATTACATTGCCGTCTGCTAAAAGGAAGCAAATGTGTTTTGACTTTTAAAATTCCTGTTTTAATAAAACACTTTGCATGCTAAAATTGATTCATTATCAATCTAGTGGTACCGTATTGAACTCGATTTTCACGTTTTTTGAGCAGATACATACAAAGGGATTTCAATATACATAATTAAAGTGGGACATACCTATGGAAGCCAATAAATTTTTGTTCAAAACAACAAATGCCACATAGTTGTTGTTTAAAGGAATAATTTATTTATTATAAGTCAATTTGGTAATAAATTTGGACATTAATATATTGTCGCATTAAACGCCCAGTCATTGCAGCCAAAGCGTGACGGAGTTGAACGGGTGACCATGAAGTGCGTAGAGCGGCGGGCGTGATACGTAGAAACATGGTGAGTCACAGAAGAGACCCAAACATACGCACGGCTGTGCAAATGAAAGGGACGAAGCACTTCAGGAACCGGTTTGAGATTTCGAGTTTCGATCCGATATGCTCCTGTCTGTGCCAAGTCGACTTTGCTTGAGTGGAGCAGGCGCTCACGAATCTTGGGGAAGTTGTAGATCATTATTTTTTATTTTATTCCGCTGGAGACACTTTAATTAGGACTGATTTTTACGGCTCGCCCAGTTGGCTGCCTGCAGTCGTTTCCAATAAGTAGTGATTAAACATATTGAGTTACAATTACAATCCAGCTCGTGTATTGTCAACTTTTATAAAAATAAAGTAAATGTAGTAAATAAACTAAATTGACCCGATATTATAATTATGTCAATAGCGATTATCACTTTTATCAGGTAGTTAAAAGTTTACCCTCAGGCCACTTTCTTTATCAAGGCATGGTCTGTGCTACAGTGATGTCATCATTGCTTTGGTTCTCTTATCTTGACGGTATTTGATAAAACACAGCTTAAGTAGTTAGGAATGTCCTACAGTTATTTTAAAGTTGAAGAAGTAACCCGTTTAGTTTTTAATTTTTTACACAGACTTTGTGGAAACTTTGACGAATAAATGATTACATTTTCTAATGGTTATAGATACTTGGATTGTTCATCTTAACATACGAAAAAAAATAGATTAGAAAAATAGTAGATTTTATATCGAAAGAGAAAAGATAAATAACAAAGCATACAAAAACTGTCATTTGATTGCGATTTCGAGCGTCAAAAACGTTAGGCAATACGGCCTCTGGTTGAGGGGTTTTTAAGGCCTATAGTATTAGGTAAAACATGTAATTTAAAAAGGCGAGTTCATGTACAGCATTACACTACAAAGATACATTCCCATATAGTCAGGTAATACTATATTACTTTCGCTTTTTGTTTAATTTTCATCGTCAAATTAAACATCTTTGATTAAAAATACTCTCTTATATAATAAATGAATAAAAAACATTCAAAAATGAGATACAATAAAAAAAAAACTAGAATTATCAATATGCCGATAAAATGGTATAATAAAAAATAAAATAAACATTTATTTTTACAGTACCTCCCATAGACGTAAAGTGGGGGTGTTTTTTTTTCTTATCCAATCTTGTAGTGTGGGGTATCGTTGGATAGGTCTTTAAAAACCATTAGGGGGTTGCTAAAACGATCTATCTATCTATCAAATTTTCATTAATATCGGGCGTCCCCCCCCCCTCTAAAATCTAAACCGGTGGGTGGAAAATTTAAAAAAAAAAATCAGAATGGTAGTAGTTAAGTATATCAAACTTTCAAGGAAAACTATAACGGCTAAGTTTGCTTGAGAATTATTAGTAGTTTAAGAGTAAATAGCAGTCTAAGGTATAAAATAAAACTACGAAACGAAACGAAATGAAATACGAAATCCTTAAAAAAATATTACTTAATTTTTTCGTAATGGCCACGGAACCCTATTTCAGGCGTGTCCGACACGCTCTTGGCCAGTTTTTTAGATTTAATTTAGCAGGTATTAAATTTTCAAGTTAGGTAGTTAGTTTATAGTTAAGTTTTATATGGTTATTTCTTCTTAATCCCTACTTATATCGAACTAAAATGAATTGATGGAAAATAAATTTTAGGTACTCGTATCGTGCCCCATTGTTAAATATAGCATCATATTCCTCTTAATACACTTTTATTTTATGAGCACGTGCTATGTGCTACAAAAGTGGTTATATTATTTATTGCATTGACAAGATTAGAGCTGTTGAAAAAAAAACTATGTAAATCTTTTATGACAAGATGACTGATGGCATTGAAGCGTTTTCTTGTAAACATCCCAAATACAATCATCCTGCATGCATCGTCAATTAGTATCAAATTGAGTTTTGTTCGCGTGTTGATTATTTGAGTGGTCCAGTGCACTGATCGTTGAAGAAAGTCTCTACACGGTAACAGGAATTTTCCGAGTCGGTGGAAATCATCGCGCCTCTGAAGTGAATCATTACGTGTTTTTATCTAGAGCACGGAGAAAACTCACGTGTTTACATGACAACAATGAAGTAGGCACTTATTTTGTGGCTGGATTCGTGGAGGCAAACCGAGTACTGGCTGCTTTATAATCTCTACATAAATTATGTCATTAAAAATTAAAAGCAACTTAACACACATTATTTTAATATCTAGAATATGCTCGACCGGGTGATTGCTGATTAGCATTGACTTAGAATAGATTTTCGTCTAGTTTGTACGATAGCTGTTAAATATGGAAGACAACCAGCCGCGGGCGCTATATAACGGCGGAACAAGGTATATTTATCGTGAACCAACAATCGTTAAGGCTACTGTTATTACGACAGTGTGCCGGGACCGGTCTGACCACTTCCACTGCCGAAATGGCGCCTTACAGCCTTAACGTGAGATGCGGAGGGCCTATTTCAATCAAAGTAGCCAGCTGCGAACTCTCTATGAATGGTTATAATATCATGTTGCTTTCTCTCCTTATCGGTTGGTAGTCATTAATTTAGTTTGTATTTATCTGATTATGCGACAATTTTAAGCGATCGTGATGTGATTATGGTTTTTATTCATTATAATTTTGTTTAATTGACATCGAAGATATGAACATGCTATCCTTAAGATCTTTAATTAAATTGTTTTGACCGGGAAAGACAGATAAACATTAAATAGTTCTCTAGTGTGAGGGATATTTTACTGACTGACCTATTAGGTTTGATTAGTTATATTAACTTATATTGAGTTCAGACAGTTCGATTATTTATTTATTTTTATTTATTTCTTATGGCTTTTATGTTGCACCGGACGCATTCTTAGTTGTTTCATTCTAGTAAGTATAGCAATTTGATTATCCTCTCTAGTACATATAATATGTATTTTACATGCAAAAGTAACTTTGCATGTTACCACTTCACGCTTAAACCACTAAACCGAATGAGATGATATTTGGTATAGAGATAACTAGAGCCTTTTTTAAGCAGGAATAAAATTTTCTCATAAATCCGACTTTTATACCCGTTCTTAAGTGTCTTCGCATGATTCCAACTTATTTATTCTATGAACTTGTATTGTATGAACTTATATTATATAACTAGAGACCCGACTTAGGGTAGTTTTTATTCTGGAAATCTCCATTGCATAGTCCCAGCGCGAGAGCGATGAAGGGTTTCATCGCAGACGGAGACGCGGGCAACAGTTATTAGCGGGCAACAGATATATTTGTCATGGCTAGTATTTACGTCCCGGACCGAATATCGAATGACTAAAAGACATTAACGTCTAGAAGACAATAATTTTGCCATGTTACAGCTCCGGAAATCTATTTAGGTGATCATGCGTAATCGTATATCAAAATTCATGTTTATTATCTAAGGCTGATGCCAAGAGATTTTTAACATCCTTATAGTATCATTTATAAAATTTGTCACTCGTCCAAAATGAAATTATATAAAAAAATGGCTTTGTATGATTCGAAAGTAAGTACTTAACTATCCAAATCATTTGTTTTAGCAGTACTTAGTGAAATTTGTGATGCTAACCTAATAATACTTTTGTAAATTCCAAAACTTATTGTACAGCCAAGTTTTTTTAGGATAGGTTGGAGGAAAATGGTTCAGCAAACAATGCAATTAGTTATAAGTACTCAGTCTATTTGAAATTGCAATTTGCGGTAAAGCGGTCGGTAGGTAGGTATATACTACCTTCATAAGGTGACTACTGACGCGATGACTACTAAACTTCAGTTTCATTGGTTCCTGGGGGCCTACCACGCTCTCTTAATACGATTCAGTTTAGGCTCTTAACTGAACTGCATCGCTATTTCGTACCACGACGTAACTTTTGCGATTCAGTTCAAGCACGGTTCAGCGACAGCGATACAGACATTTTCATTCACTCACTTCAAGCGGTTTTCTTACCATGACGCTTAACTTGAGTGGCAATTGAATCGCGTCAGTGTCAAATTTTGCGATTCAGTATAAGTTACTCATTCTGTCAATTATTTTGGACTTCTAAATATTTTATAACGTTTCAAACCTCGAGGTAAATATTACTCGTGTAAAAATAGCGTGATAAGGCCCGTTATGGTATTTTGTTCTAAGTATTTTACTTGGAATATTTTTTAAACTTCAACAACTTTTTAACTTTTATTCAAGTTTTATAACTTTTCATAGGTACTCCTCACGACATTGTGCTTCTTTACTCCTCATTGATAAAACTAATTTTTCAGTGAGAAAAGAGACTCGTGGATTAGTGACAGCCTAAACATTATTTGTAATCAGCACAATGGTTGCTAAGAACACGGAATGACATAGTGTTATGGTTTTCCAAAATAAAGAGGTTTTAGTATACACTATTTGGTTTGCATATAGCGGCATCCCTTTCGCGACTTAGCGTTTCAGCAGGGCTACTACGAAACTCGAAACTAGAAGTTCGTGTCGTGCGGTCCCTCTGACACTTATATTATTTAATACGAGAGCGAGAGGGACGGTACGACACGAACTTCGAGTTTCGAGTTTCGTAGTAGCCCTGCAGTTTCGGACCAGAGACAATATCGGTTTTTCATTCACTTGTAAACCATTGAGACTCAGCTCTGAGCAATAGGTAAACGTTGTGGTACCAATTTCGACGATTCAGTTTAGGTGCCTAAATTGAACTGCTCTGCGTTTGGATCGTTTATGAAAAGATCATGGTAGGCCCCCAGCTCTTGTTAAACCACGTAAATTATTAGTCATTCATGCGCATCAATCATAACACTTAACGAATGATTCAATACTTAATGCGACTGAATTAATTTGATTATCCAATCATTGGCAGCGAGAGCTAGATCTTCCCACACGTACCTATACTGTCACACGAATTAGTGCCAATAGATGTGTAATTGATGCCTCTGATCTGAAGGGGTAGGGCGAGAGCTCATCGTGAAAGGAGCGTGTTCAATCAAACAAAACTATCAATGCAAATCAACCGCGCTCTCGGTCCGCAACTTCCTGCGAAGCCCTGCGATTAGGCCGAAGCGTAGCATTGCTGGCCACTGAAAATTATCATGTTGCGTGTCCAAGATTGGTTTGCAACTATACGCATTTAGAAGTGGGTAATTGCTGTCGAAATTCAGCGCTGGGGGGTGCGCACCTGCGGGCGCTGCGTTCATTCATGGGAGCGCGCCAAGAGGTCGAGAACAATCCGCCGCGGGTAATAACAGTTGGCTTTTCTTAGAAACAGTAGAGCGCGGAGGCTTCGGCGGCGGGAATGTGGGCGTCTCGCTCGCACGTTGGACGAGAGAGCGAGAGCGCGTGGGCGGGGCGAGTATTATGTCACGTTGGCGGCGGTGGAGGCGTCCGAAGTGCCCCGCTTGCATGCTGCGCTCGTTGCATCCTCGGTACTTCCCGACTCTTAATTATTAATGCTCGTCAAAGGACCTGAGGTCAGGCGCGGATAAACATTGTGCATTGCATGTGGTGTGTGCTTATGGCACCGATTTTGTGTTCACCGGATATGGGTCAGCGTGCGTACTTCTTTGATCAGAATATGACATGTCTGCTCTACAAATTTTAATAAGAAATGGAAATGAATTATTAACAATCCGTAATCCACGCATAATAATTTATCTGTGCAAACTTCAAATCACTTTTTCTAAAGCATACACCTAAACTCCAATTCAATAGAATCTGACAATCCTGTAGACACTTCCAGCCTACTAATATAAACACCGGGCTGCCTAAGGCTTTGTGATGTGACTATTATTCTTTTTTGATTTCTTTTAGATGATAATTGCAACAACAGGGACATATATAATCAAGTGTGCCCACGATAGGGTGTCTTAAATATGTAGAAAATTGACAGATTCTATTGAATTGTACTTTACGTGCTGTTTATAAACAAACCGCTAGGAGATTTTCTAGCCTGAATAGAGTTATTACTTATCATCTAATTTAATAGCAACAAAAAAATAATTACAGTAACTAGAGCATGTTATTGCACATACATTACTCATACGTAAGTACTTACTACATAAATAAATCTACAACTAGAAATCCCATAACGTATAAGAAATGGCACGCCGTAGTCCCACATGGTAAAACTGTCGATTTTATTACACGAGGCAATGGTGAGTCGACGTTTATAAATCATAATTTTATGGTTATTCCTTGCGATAGAGTAGACGTTTCTAACCAACGTTGACGCGAATGCGGCCCGAGGCAACTAGTGTATCGCCAACCGACCACGCGTTGTGACTGTATACCTCCATAGCTTGGCATTTTACTGCCCGTTCCACTTAATAATTAATCCATACAGGACAGAAATAGGGACCACAATAGCAATAGCATTCGATACAAAAGGGTTCATGTTGTTAAAAGAAACGTCACTATTACTATGTAGGTATATAGCATTTGGACAGTCAATTATCCCCGAAGCTAAAGATAAACTTCTTGAAGATCTTCCTTTTCGACTAAGTAATACCTACAAAACCTAATACAATGGACGGTTAAACCAATTTAGATCATTACTGAGATAACAGTTTTTCTCCTACACCCAAATTTAGGAAACTGGTTAGGAAGCTTCAAACTTCTTTTTCTGAAGAATTAATTGCGTTCGCCCTAAATTGTTCCGGGAATGGAGAACGCATTAGTGGTATCTAATTGGCCAATCAATTGGAACCGTGTTCACTACAAACCGAGTGAAGCTATTAAGCCAAGTGCAAATGTAGTGAATTACTGCTATTTGTCTAGTCGGATGAGGGAGGGAAGGTGCTCATTGCGAACTAACGGTTACTTAAGTAAATGTTCAGGTGTTTCAGGACTCAGATTTGGAAGGATTAGGGCACTATGTGTAAGTAGGTTTCTGAATTTGCGTGCGGTGCTTTGGTTAGAACTATTTGACCGTATATTGTGAATATTATGATACTTATTGTAAAAATATTTCTTTCCGCCTTTGTGTGTTGGGACTTTTGGATGCTTATACCGTGGTTCGTGGTTAGATGGATCGAGTCGTCATAATGTTATTATAAAATTTTTGAAGTTAAAGTCAAAGTTTAAAAATAAAACGATATAAGTATTACATACTATGATACTGTTGTTACATCGTAAAATAAACACATTAAAATATAGTGCAATTAAATTATCATAAATCTTGTGCATCCTCTTTGATATTAGTGTTGTGGCAGACTACTGACAACTTTTTCGTAACTTAATATTTAAAAAAAAGTAATTTTGTCACTTTTGATAAAGGACGTTATCATTATTTTTGTTACTTAAAATTGAACTGAATCATTTTAATACGACTTGCGAAACTCATTCGTACCGTACCACAGAGATATCGCATTAGATCCAAAAGTCCCAAGCCTAATTATCACATCTCATCGAGGATAAATAATGAGCCTTACGTTATAATGCTTTAGGGTTCTATTTTAGTATCACATTTATCCGTTATTTGAAATTAATAAATGGGTGGTGAAACAGCCCCTTAGAATAATAAACTGATGGTAATAATTGATAAATTCATAAATAAATACCAGTTTTCAATCATAACTATAAGTTTTTTACCATCCGGTATCCGGCCGGATAGTACGCAACTATCCGGTATTCGGCCGAATAGTTAAATAGTGGCCGGATACCGGATACTGGCCTGATATCCGATGCATCTCTATATTATAGCCTATTTAATCTCTTTAATACTAACCATGTAGTAGGTAGGTATATGTCAGTTCAAAAGAATACTTGCCCAGTTTCACTACTGATATTTAATTTATATTCTGGGTCATCGACGCGCTCGCCATCTAATATATTAAGGGTAAATCAAATTTCCCAAAATAGCGCCATCTACAACTTCGATATTTATTTTTGTTGACCAACTCTAATCATTTAATTACCTAAATATAAATAATCGAAATTTAAAATACAAACTGAAATAAGATGCACAGAAAAACCAGAAAAATAAGACCAGCACTGGGAATCGAACCCAAGTCCTCGGTATTCCGTACCGCGTGCTATACCGCTACACCACTGCTGGTGACCGGCATCTTTCTGGTAGTCAAATCGGTTACGTCTTTAATCTCATCTCTTACTGTAGGTATATGCATAATATCTATAAATATTTCATAACATTAAATATCTGGCAACATTTTTCAACAATATTTCACAATACAAAACTGTAGCATTTTGATTGATAGCCAATGCACTCGGAAATATCTGAAGAAATTACTGTCATCTATAAGATCGTGTATAGATAAATTCATGATCTTTCAGATATATACCTACTGTATTAACTTTTAATGACTACCCAACAGAGTTTTACAATTAATATTATAATTTTTTGGTCGCTATGTCACAGAGTTGTATATTTTGAACCTTAGTAAGTATACTATGTATGTACATTTTTATTTAGTTCACGTTAATGTGGCCTCTAAGAGAAAAGTAATAAAAACTAGTAAGTACCAAAAATAAAAAGGTCTCAATTTTCAATCACGAAAATACAAGAAAAAAGTGTTTTGTCACTGCTATTTGCTTAATGTTAATAATAGACGCTATAAGACTCGCACTCGGCTAGCTTTTTCATTTGGTAAAAGTAAGCGTTTTTAAGGTTCCGGAGCCACAATGGCAAAAACGGAACCCTTATAGTTTAGCCATGTCTGTCTGTCTGTCTGTCTGTCCGTCCGTCCGCGGCTTTGCTCAGGGACTACCAATGCTAGAAAGCTGTAATTTTGCACGGATATATATGTAAACTATCCCCACCAAAATGATACAACAAAAATTTTTTTTGGGTACCTCCCATAGACGTAGTGGGGTGATTTTTTTTTCTCATCCAACTATAGTGTAGGGTATTTTACGGGTTTGCTATGACGATTTTTCGATTCAGTGATTTGTTTGCGAAATATTCAACTTGAAAGTGCAAATTTTCATTAAATCTAAACCGGTGGGTGAAAAAATTGAAAAAAAATCAGGATGGTAGTAAGTATATCAACCTTTCAAGAAAACTATAACGGTTAAGTTTGTTTGTGAATTATTAGTAGTTTAAGAGTAAGTAGCAGCCTAAGGTATAAAATATACTTAAACTATGGAAGATTCCGTATAAAATACGAAATCCTTAGAAAAATATTACTTAATTTTTTAGTAATGGCTACGAAACCCTATTTCGGGCGTGTCCGACACGCTCTTGGCCGGTTTTATTTCTAAACACCTAACGCTAGATGAATCGTGTCTATAATTCTCGTTGACGTTATCGTGTGCGTGACGTCAGGAACGCTCGACTAAGATTAACAACGATTTCGCGGAAACAGTGATAAGCTTGACTTGTGATAAGAAATTGGAAAGAAAAATTAACTTGATAAGCACAACTATACTTAACGAACGGATTCGCGGACATTATCAGTGAGAATTTGTAGCGTTGCTCACGCATCATGTAAATTTTGATGACAGTACTTAATTTAATATGGGTACCTACTAACTAATGCTCACAAATAGTAGATTGTATAACACGTACCTACATTTATTTATTTATCTTCATTAATTTAGTAATACGTATAGAATACGCATTATACAAATATTGAAAAAAAAAAAACTTTTTGAAGTTTCAGTCTTCGTGGCTGTTAGCTCTTAGACGAAGATTTTACTTTATGGACTAGAGCATAAAAAATAATTTTATTCAGGCTACATCCGGCATAAATACGCACTTTATGAGCATGAGAAGTGAAAAAGACAGTTAAATGGTTGCTAAATGCATCATAAGATCTGTGTAATTTTTGGCTCTTACCAAGATTTGCGTAGTATCCTGCTGGATGCATCATGATTGTAACCAATCACCGGAGATACGATTCCATTTGTCACTTACCTAAAATAAACAAAAAACAATGTAGTACAACTGCAAGCGAATAGTGTATAATTTACAAAACAAAAATAAGTATTAGCCAATTGATAAGGCTGATCAATTAAATGAATTGGCATAACCTCAGAACGTCACTAGGTAATTACTAAGTATTCGCTGTAGGTGCTTAATTACTATCTATTCATTATCTGTACTCGTACAGTGGTCTGTTATTAATTGTTATCAATATTAGACCGTATTAGTCACATTCATATTATCAGACATTGTGGCCGCATGAAATGGTAATTCGCATGCGTTCCACCGTGTTGCGTTATTCTCCAGCATTATCAGCGTCGATGTGCATGGAATATTCGGCATAGGGGCAAAATTCACGCTGCAAGGGCTGCATATTCGGCCCGAGGCATGCGGAGGCGAGCACACGTGGCTGCCACGGCTGCCTGCCTAGGAATCTGACCAAATGCCCATCGGAACCCGATTGTTAGCTAAATAGCAATGCTTTATTTATGAGCCGTACTGTTATGCGGTGAGACTACCATCGGAGGTTAGCTATCAGGAAGATTATTTTATTCAACCGAGTGAATACGATGAGGTTTATTACGCTCCCAGCGGAATCAGGTTAGGGCTCTCACCACAAATTCGCTTGCAACAAAGCTTATGTTTAGTTACAAAACGATTTACGCCATTCAAGAATAGATAATCCTCATAAATAGCAATTTGCGTCGTGACAAACGATCTGCGTTGCGCTGCCGCTTAGTTTGGAAATCTCGTATAATGCCGCTATTGTTAATTATACAAGTCACCGCGTCGCTAAACATACGATTTATTGTCAGCAAACTGGAACGGTGATACATCTAGCTAGCGTGAGATTTGTACGGCAGCGCGTCACATTGCAATGAATAGCTTAAAACATTGAAAAGTTAAGACTAACATTTATCTTTCTTGCATTAAAAATAATGATCATCTGCTTATTCAACAGATTAACTTCGAATAATTTGCTAACGTTTGAACTGCTTCGAGAGCAACAGCTTTACGAGTAGAACGGCGTTATCAAAATCGTATGTTCTGTATTTTATTTGCCATCACTTGTCAGAGAAGGCTGGTTTACAAGTCGAAATAAAATGGTCTTTGGCTCTCAACAGCGGAGTAATGTCAGCCGGATCGTGATCGAACAGATAGATAACACGAATCTTTTTGGTCGAGAAACACTACCGGCTGCGAGTTACCGGCGAACTTCATGTTTTTAATGGAGACTTATCGCTGTATCAAATCTAGACCGACGATTAAGAAACAATAGGATATTAATAAAACGTTTCTTTTACTGGAGCGAGACATAAAAATGTACAGGTTTGTTTCTAGGTATCCATGCATTACGAGTTTCCAAGTGATAAAAAGGAAAATATATAAAATGACTTCTGTGAGTATACCTATGTGCGATGAAACTGAAAAAAGAAAACAGTTTTTTTTTTAAGTTTCATGCGTTATAGTATAGGACTTACATAAGAGTTGTATATCTCTCAGTAAGCACCAAGCACCGGACAGGGGCAAATAAAACAATAGAACAATGAAATACGCTGGACTGAAGCGCGCTCCGCTAATGAACTGCCACGCTAACACCAAACGCTCTTGGTATTAGGCCGACCATTAGTTAATGTGGAAATTATGGAAAATTGTACATGACATTGGATTTGCTTTTTTCTTTAGCACTTCTAGCGAAACATTTGAAGCCGTCTTAGCTGTTCCTTCATTTATTGTTGATATTTAGCTTTGGAAGTTTCCAATGCTAATTTATTAAGACATTTAGTAAATAAGTTCAGTTGACTATAACGCCTGCTACTTTCAACTAATTGGTTCCTTGTATCACTTCTGGTTCAATTCCAAATGGAAACTCAAAGATTTCCGATGGCGATAAACAAAGGTTTGTTTTTATTTGAAAATACTGTGCGGTTAATCACTCTAATTAACAATTCTAATGACTCGTCCAGTTACGAGTCTCAAGAGCGTTCAGTCGTTGGTGCATCGGATGAAAAAGTATGGTTGGGTCCAGTGAGGTATGCGCGGAATGAGAGAGAGCATCCGGGCGGCTGCGATTGTTGCCAGTTATCACTGAATGTTTTCCACCGGGGCATTTTGTGCCGCCACAAAAAACCACATAAAGGGCGGGAGCGGCTCGTTTGAGACGCCGCCCCTGTGGGAAAATCGTCGCCAGAAAACTGCGACGCAAATAAATTATAAACTCGCACGTGGAACGCGGCTCGGCATACACAACGATTTATTCCTATGAAATAAGTTGAAAACGAGCTTTGTTGACGCTTTAATATGGAGATGTTTTTTTAAAAACGTCCAATGTTATATTGCTAAATTTCTACCTAAAATAGAAAAGTCACACGCAATATACTAGCTTAAATTGACATCGACTGTTATAATCTAGAAAAATACTCCCGCATTTGTATTGATATCAATGAAAAACTAACAATAACGCTGAGCCGTGCCAAGTCTAATATAAATACGTCGATGCAAGAAGGAGATCAAGAAGCGATTTGTACATGCAAATCGTCGGCACAACCGGCCTTTGTAAATGTCGCGCTATCTCACGGCGGCGAATCATTAGCGAAAACGGAGCCCGGAATAGAACTGACAGCGGGACGATTGCAGCCCGTGATGGATGACGGAGGTTATTACTGCCGGCTAATATCCAGCCTGCAAGTGAAAAACTAACCAATCGACACCGAAACCGATTATCAATTTTGAGTCCAGAATGTTATGACTTATGAAGTCGGAAAGAATTTTCAAACAAGTAATAAATAGGTAGGAGGTACCGAAGTCAGTGTTCCTTTCGAACACGTGCAGAACGCAAATGGCAACGTGGTCAGTCCAATTCAAAACGAATGTGCCAAATGCAGTTCCAAATGCGTCAGAAACAACCGGACTACTTTCCTAATGTAAGTATTTACTCTAAACTGTGTTCCATATTTGAATATTCGCAATCTAATAAACAGTAAAATAAACTAAATAATATTGGTAAAGTGGCTTACATTAAATAAGCATCCTGTAACTAACTGGCCAGTTTGTGGACGTTAGAAAAAAAAATCAAGCGGCAGGACTAGACGTTACTGCGTAGCGGCGCGTCCATGTCGCTCGCATTGAAAACTTGCAGAAAATGCATCGACGATAAGAAAAAATTCAGTCCGCCCGAGCACATATAAGTACAGCATAGCGACGGTTGCATTCCATGGGAATGCCTCGCATATCGAGACTTTAAACTAACCATTTACCGATTGCAGATACGCCATGGCCGACGAAGTAATCTGGTCAGATCGCTTCACTCGCATAGTTGGTGCGACGTATAATTTTTAACCTAAATAAGTAAGGAATACTTCTTTTCATAGTGCGTTAACGAGGTTTCGAGGGAACTTGTTAAGGTTATTTACAATGGGCAGTGTATTAACTCGATGATTCTTATGTTCCTCTGGTCAATTCAGAGATAAATTCTTCTTTTTGTAGCCCTGACTAGCTAGGTTATGGAATTTCTTGCCTTGGTTATACACGATTTGAGATTTTGATGTTCCATATGCTCGTTGTGCCGATTCCAACAATCAGTGCTACGGTATTCGAAAGAAATGAGAATATTTTGATAATTATTTATTAAAAATCGTTAATTTGATGTTGTGGTGTGATTAATATAATTTTATTAACTTGCCACTCTATTCACCCTCGTGTCCTAATATGTTGTCTCCATCAGCGAAATGTATCTGAGTTAACGGTAAGTCTCGCCGTGGTGCCGTGGAATAACAAAAAGCGGTCCTGTCGTATCGCCACTACTTTTATCCTTGTCTCACACGGGATCCTTGTGAACGAACGAGAAGGACGTTAGTGTATTTTATAATGCTGCTTCTAATTTGAGTTGCTTTTAATTTATAGTGCGACAGCCGCGCGGGCTCGTCGTAGCAACCAGGACGCCTCATCAATCTTTGGAGCTGAGAATGGAGAAGGCTAAACATCGCGCCGTTTTGTAAGAGCATGTTTCACTGAGCGAAGTTGCTCCTGCTCCTTTATTACTTGCTCCCATCTAAGCGATATAATAAAGAAGTTGAAATAAAGAAGATAGATGTACCTAAGTAGCTGTCTTCTCTTTTGTCTGGACTTTTCAGTAGGTATTGAAATTTTACAGTACAGATTACGTTACCTACGTGATTTTTTGAATGAGCCTATCATGCCCTACCAACGTAACCATAATTTTATTACTTATTATTAATAATTGGATTTATTTTACAGTGTTTAATTATTATTATTATTTTATTTAGAGAGGGAGGAAAACGAGCAAGCGGGTCATCTGATGGGAAATGAACACCACTGCCCATGAGTACCAACTACTCAAGGAGAGTCATTGGTCCGTTGCCGTTTCACTGAGTAACAAAATACTTAATAATTAAATATACTTTTTTTTATTAAATTGGTATCTTAGTGAAATCTAAAAAATATATATCTTTCATCATAGCCTATTGCTAACTGAAATCTACGCTTAGGCTGGACGTGAGTTTATATTAGAATAAGCCAAGCCGTAATGAAACGGTAGGACAGCGGACATGTATTGGCGGCATGTGAAAATCAATATAAAGCCGACCCTTACGTATACTATGAGATTCAAATTGATATATTAACAGAAGCTTATGGGAACCCTTGTAAAGACGGATCGAAAAGGCCAAAAAGCCGTTTACTTAATCAAGTAATAACATTTTTGCTAGTGATTATGATAATACTCAAAGGAGTTTAAAACTATGTTAGTACCTAGGTAAGTATTTAATAGTAACTATATAGCGGATCTGGCAGACGTTGCCCTGCCCAAAACAACACTAGGTACATTAAAATTATGATAACATACCAACAACAGCGCCATCTAGCAGGTTCAATTTATTTCAATACGTTCTGTAATTTGAGGGGAGAGTTTACCGTATAACTCAGGTTTCTATAGTCCCAAGCGTTCATCAATAGTCCAAACGGACTTTTTAACATTTCGAACAATTACAGAACTGCTTACGTTTAGGAGGTTCATCGTGCATTTTCTATTGGATTAGGCTGCGATGAACCTCCTAGATGACGTTAGCGGTTCCGTAATTGTTAGAAATATTAAAAAGTCCGTTTGGACTATTGATGAACGCTAGGACTATAGAAACCTGAGTTTACGGCATTAAATGTTTGACAATTACGATACCCATGAACATTTTGTATGGGAAAATGTTTTAATTTTTTTTCATTTTTTTTTCGTCAATTTTCCAATTTTTTAAATTCTTATTATCCTATTTCTGACAAAGACAAATCCAAAAAAACAAACATAAAATTTGGTCCAGTCAATCTTGAGTTATAAATGGTTTAACTAACACGACTAAAGTTGCATAAGCTCTAAGAGATAAATCTACTAGATAACTTGGAAGATATCTAAGTTGTGCGTAATCGTCTGTATTTATTGCAAAGAAGCATTCAATTTTTGTTTAAATATTTTCTTTACTTTGATGTTTTGAAAATGGAATAAATAGGTAATCTGATTAAATTTGTCACTAAACTTATCGTAGCCTTCTATTTAAGTGGATCTTCTATTTGAGTGCTTTCTAAGTTCTAATCTGAATTAGGTACGTTATGGTAAAACAGCTAATGTAAGAAATTAAATTACTTTCATATTTTAAAGTGAAAACAATCGAATTGCACGCACGTGCTCGTTTAACGTCAAAAAGAATTTGATTTGGTTCATGCCACTGCAATCTACAAAGTTTAAATTATGTCTGGTTATAAATTATTGGTAGCATTAATTTAAAAAAACGTCAAAGTGTGATTTGAGCTCGCGTACTAAATAAAGCTACGCGTACTAAGTTAAATTAAAATAATTTTGTACTTCATATCACTTTTTTCGGACCTTTTCTTCCTTTTGTGTTGTGAGGCCATACTTAGGTTTTGGCTAATGAAAGATGAACCCGGCTATTATTTGAGTGGCAACATTATTCAAATGTCATGGGCAAACAGACCAAAGAGTATAAGAAAACAGACACTAGAGTTTGTACTATTATCTATTCTGTGACTTGTTGAGTTTAGTGACTTTGTGTGTTAAAATATAGTTTTTTGGAAATTTACTGCTAAAACATGGATACAACAATTAAAAGTGGTGTGCGGCAGATTATTTTTACCATGATAAGCAAATTCAAACAAAAACAAGCAGAGAGGGAAGCCTTGTTCAAACAGAAAAAGAGTGTTTAGATGCGGTGACCGAATTTGTAGGTTTAGTAGGCATGGCAAATTATTTTGATATTAATATCCCTTTCAGAACTGGTCAATACAATTGTGGTTTTTAAGATTCACTTTTTCTCAAAAATATTCGTATTAAACTTTTTATGTTCAACATATCGTTTTAAATAATTACTTATTTTCCAATAGGTATGCGATATGCAGAGAAGCATAAAGTAGGCACGATTCTTATGCCTAAACGTCACTTTTGTACGGCAGAGAAGACTTGGAAGGCATGCGGTCCTTCATTGGTTCTCCTTACTCTTTGTAAATACACAAACGTAGGCACTTAACATCCACCATTGACTAAGCTTATAATTAGTAGACATTTAACCTAAACGCCGCTAAAGAAGAGGAACAAAATGTCTAATTGTTAGCTTCGACATCTGCTTGACTAACTCGATGTTTCTATCGATGCAAATGAGTACTTTTTGTTCTCTTGCGAACTTTCGCCTTCTATTCGCTTTATTTGTTACTTAAGAATAGATAAGTTATGTAGATTTTATAGATTCAATAAATTCATACTGTGGGAGAGATAACGTTCGTTAATTGCGCTTGCTTTTAATTTTTTAATCGACTTTATAAAAAGGAGGTTATTCTTACGTCATAACTCTTAAAGTAAAGTACACCGGTTACTCTCGTATTAGTACTCAAGGTATATCCGATTGGCTTTCTTTTTGAACTCACCTTGATATAAAACTACGGTTTGGTTCGAAACAGTCAGGCATACATATTATATATGTAGAATTGTAGATACAAAATAAGTAACGTGAATATCCCGTAAGTGCAAGCTTTTCTCCCATTTCGGCCGTTTTTGTCAGGTAGTAAAGTATGTGTAAGTAGGTGTGTATGTATGTATTACCTATTTATATATGTACCTATGTCATTTTTATTTGTTTTAATATAAGTATTGATTTTTTTGTTTCCCCTGTGTTTCTGTTTCCGCCGCCTATTTTTGACATAATAAAATATAAGATCATCATTCTATCCAAATGGTTGTCTGGAAGAGATCGTTTTCAAACGATATGATCGCCTATCCCTACCCTGATCTACCCTGAATTTTGTGTCAGTGAAAAAATTTTGTACTGATTTAGGGTGTGCCATAATAGTACATTGTGCATTAAGGGGCGTAAGAAGGGGATTACTAACGAGAGTCTATTAGAAGCCCGACACCGGAGGCGGAGGGCTTTGCCTCGAGTTTGTAATCCCCTTACGGCCCGTGATACACACAATGATTTTCATCACATTGCGAGGAAAAAATGCAAAAAAAAAAATGTCCAAACACTCCACAGCACGGCAAAAAAGGCGCTAAGAAAACAACTGAATAAAATAATGGCTACCCGCCAATACAGGTGGCTACTACAACCGTCCCTCTCACTCTCGTATTACTTACTTAAATAATATTAAGCGCCAGGAAAACGATATGAACTTCGATTTTCGAATTTCGTAGTAGCCCCCTCTGATTGACACTTTTTTCGAGTCGTCTGCGATAGATAATGCTAAGAACTGTGTTTAGTTTAGAATTCAAATGGTCTTACGGCCGGATTGTTCCAATGTGCTAAAAAAATATTTACTAAAATTATTGCAAAACAATTTGATATAAATCTAATCCCGCGGGAACAATTGAGGCCATTTTCCTTTAGTATACAGGCATGGAATAACATCATTGACGAGCAAGTATGATCAAAAAAATATTTGTATTATATTGTATCACGTGTAAGGTGCCTAATAATTATACATACATATAATTTATGTATTACACTGATAGTATTTCTTAGTAATAATATAAATAGGTAAATAACAATGTGAGTTTGTTTGTTTCATTTTCACTCCCTGTGTAGGACAGAAGATGTGTTTTATATCCCGGAAAATTGCGTAGCTCTGGCGTGATAGCAATAAACGAGTTCTTCGCGGACGAAGTCGCCGACAACTACTAGTTATTTATGAAATTAACTATAGAATTTTTCTTGTTTTTTTTTCTTTCCAGTTCATTTATTAATTACAGTAATCTAATCTGTAGTTGATATTATTCATAACGTGATCACTGGTTTTTTGAGTTTGGTCATAAAGGAATCTTTCAAAATAAAAAAATAGGTTATATTTAATAACCACAAAAAACTTTATGTATCTTACTCGTATTTTAATACAAATATTGTTAAGAAGGTACAGAAGTAGCTGGTTGTTTACATTGTTATCAATAATCCGTCCGACAATTTATCATTTTCGGCAATCATACGAGGAAAATTTACCACGCATAATGTACACGAAATTACTTCGTAAATTAATATCACCTATTATTTTGAGACTACGAATGAGAAGGCACAGACAACTGCCAAGCCAACGAACAGTTCGAGTTGCGTTTTAACATTTGTTAACTTTATATATTGTAACAGAGTGGAAGCGAGCTGGAAACTACTGCAAACAGCGCAGTTTAGGTACCTACGAGCTACGAGTGTACAAAACGGAGCGTAGGTGCTTTTACAAGCCGACAGACAATCAAAGCGAGCACGAGCCCAATTACGAAATAAAACGTACAAATAACAAGTTTAATTAAATCGCCAAGACCGTCGGCGCGGGAACAATTCCAACTATAACGATAGTTTAACAAGTGAACTCAAAGTGAGCTTCATATCCCATATTGCCTGCAGTGCACGTACCTACAGAGCAGTCAATCGAGAAAATTATTCCTAGGTGTATCCAGGATTGCGCTATATTGCTCTCCTGTCGGTTCGGACAAGACGATGCACATTTCACTCGAACGAAACTGTACCTTTTCAATAAGCAGTAAACTATTATGACCATGACCACAAAAATTCAATTTAAGTAAATGTTTACTTTGTCAATGTTTATTAATAATATCTGAGTTAAATATATCCGGACGTAAAGCATAAAATTTCATCAAGGTTGTATGAATAATTTACTTCGTAAGCAATCGGCTTTTCCTCTGCCATTTTTAAAACGTGTTAGACATGGCATGATATTTTAAGATTTTTAAGTGTAACTTAATTATTGTTTTACACCTACCTTAATAATATTCTTTGTAAATTACGACAGACCATCACGCTGATGTAGGTAATGTAGGTATACATACTTACATGTTATTGTTTATTGCTTTCAGTGTACACGATAAAGCGGTTGCGCTCGGCTCTGGTTTCAAAACAAATCTTTCCATTGCTACAAGGTTAAAAAAATGTGATGCTAGTTAGTTGCTAACTAGTTGAAAGCAAACAATATATTATTGAACTACATATAGGTACCTACCTAGCTAACTACCTTGTTGAAGTTGGTCGGATGCGAGACATGCTGTCTCGCCTCTAAATATGTATTTCGCTCAGAACACGGCGCTTGAATTTTTCGTATTGTTCTCGAAATTGCAAATGAGAAAATAATGTGCACTTAAATTTAGTTTAACGCGAGCATAAACGCTTCTGCTCTGTTTTGCTGCAGCACGGCACGGTTGACACCGATTTCACACAGTCGTAATCCCCATTTGTCACTTCTCTGGAGGGCAAAATTAAGATAAATAAGAGAGGGGGTCCTTTCGCCTCAATCCCTTCTTGACATAAGAAGGTCGGATGGTACGCGCTTTTAAAATTAAATTTAAACTTTACAGGTTAAGAATGATGGTCCATTTCATTGAGATAATATTGAGGGTTCCACACCAGTGGTAATCCACAAATAGGTGTCCGAGAATAGAGCGAGGCTACTGGACACGCGTCGCAGACATTTCCAGAGCTGCAATTTTTTTATATGAAAGACAGACGTTATTGTAATTTAACACTATAGATTAAATAAACGCATTAATTGAAATCATATGATTGAAATAAAATCGTATAAGTATTCTCGTAAAAAGTGCGTGGCAAGAAAATATACTTTGGCATCATGGTTTTAGGTAGTAGGTCTGTCGGAAAAGACTCAATTAAACAAAGTTTGCTAATAATGCTCCAAATCTACTCAAGAGTTCGTTTAAATGCTAATCGGCGTCACCAGTTTCCTTTATTTTATTTTTACCCCGACTTTCGGCAACAAGGCATGAGTAACATTTTATTCTTGTTCTTTTAGAAAAACCGCAGTTCAGTTCTAAAAACAAATTGGCATTACTTAGGTTTTCGTCGTGAATTTAGTGAATTTCAAAGGTATCCCGCAAAGTGTAACACATTGAATATCTCTGATTCGTGGTCGGGAAGGATGTTTGGGGATTAGTGGGAGTGAACCTTCCGCAGGTCAATAAGAGCAGGTAGCTGAGGCAGCGTAACCGCGGGCTCGGTGGTCGCTCGCCGTCATTCAATACCTCGCTCGTTAGGGCTTTCGACCGGGGGTAACCTATTGTGTATTTATCTACACAAATATATCGACTTTTCAACCTTAATATTAGCATGATTTTTAAAATCATTCTACTACACTATGTATTTGATTTGAAGTTTCGCTTAATTCATTTTCTAGTGGCGTTGTTTAGTGTTATTAGGTAGGTACTTAGTTAGTCGTTATTCTAAATTGAGTAATTTCGTTGTGGATCGGAGAAGGTGATTTTAAATCATGATTTTGCCGTTCTCAATAACATCCGGATGACTATATCATTGTCTATAGGGTATATTTCAATATTATCAATGATAAATCTGGTGAAATGTTTAACAAAAAAATTGGATAGGTAGCCATAATATAAAAGCAATTACAATTTCTTTGAATCTCTCTTATTGTGAAAGATGATATGGAGTGAATAACGTCGCACGTTGATTATAGAACGGCAGTTTCTTGCTGGGCTCGGTTACATGAGCCTGACGAGTAAGCGAATGGGCAGAGTTCTACGATTACAGCATCCGGAGTGCCCATCAACATTTTGTCAATAAAGCACTTATCTGCGAATGATTCTCATTTTGATTTCAATGGAGAATGTTTTCGTTTTGACGTTTTCACTGTTTATCAAATTATCATTTTTAATTTTTTAACTTCATGCATGAGGCTTCAATGAAATTCAACAAAAACAATTGTACTCGTACCTAATCCGTTAGTAATCTAAACTTTATCCAGGAGAAGAAGTGGACGGAAACAAATCCCGAGTAGATATTTTTGTACCTATGTCGAAGGAGTGCATAGAAGAGTTTAATTAAGGAACAAAGCCTTCGGTGAAGTGGTAAATGGCGCTAAATTCAATTTCCTTAAGACAGAATACGTGATAAATCGCTCCGAATCGGCCATTAGGTGCGACGCTGCGTGAGGGCCCGAAGTGTCAGCAGTTTACACGTCTTATTGCTTGTCGCACAGCCAGCGAGCCAACGGCGGCGTCTCCGCAATAAAAACATCAACCGTATTGACCAAAATAACTCTTGGCACCTATTCGAGAGTCCGACAGATACTGTAATTGAAGCTCTCCACTAAGAACTAAGCGCATCGATACCAATGGAGCGTTCCAAATTGCCGATGTAACTACGTTGGTACCTACACGTTCTGAATAGATACATTTTCTATATAATTTTATGCATTTATTTACTATCAAACGCATCGTTTCATGATAATGACGAATAATTCAAAGTGACGTTATTAATGATTTTAAACCACTTTGCAGCTAACTGACTACCTATGTTTTAATCTGAATCTGATTATTTACTTACGCAGCAATAAATAAATATTCTACAACGAACACAAGCGACGATTATCAAGGTATAAAAGAGATACAGATAGAATTCACGGAACTAGGTAATGTCACTAATTAATTATGTGCAAAGTTATTCGAAAACGATATAAAATGTTAGGTAAAACTAATTTAGTTAGATGAAATACTACTTAACCACGGTTACATACAGAACATTGATATTAAACATGCAGGTCACCCTAAAGCTAAAGGGTCCATACCATAAGAACGTTAACGGCTAGGAAACTCCCGGGGGATGAGCTTGCGTACCATTTTCATGGCAATTTAATACCGTCGGTTCGAGCAATTTTCTGCCTTTCGCTGAGCATGGGGTGAATATTATCAGATTCGATTAGAGTTATTTAGCTGAATAACCGGACATGGAAAATATGTACAACATGCTGTTTATAAGTTTGTTTTATAATTACAGCACATTTATTTTGCCAGCTTTCTGAAGAAGTATACTTTAAATTAGGTTTTCGTTTTTTTTCTACTTTTATACAAATCATACATGTATGTCAAGAATTTCAAATTTCAATGTGTGCCATTATGTTGTAGTATAATTATTAAGTTATAATTTTATCAGTTCTTAACCTTAACCTTTTTTATAATGTTTTTTTGTAGAATTGGAAAATACGTTTCTTTTTAAACCTATTTTTTATTTATTTCATTATACAGCAGCCTATTACGTCGATGATGTGGTATGAGGAATTTCCACCTTTGTAATTATTCGGTAATCGAATCAAAAGGGCAGAATAACTAGTCTTTTGTCTGAACGTTATAATAATTATAATCGATTCTTCAGATTTAAACAACATAGGTACAAGTTTCGCGTCTTTGGCATTTTATTTGATTTAAATATTTCTCACAAATTCTTTTAATATTTTTTCACATGGAATAAAATAACGGTCATTTTTTTATCAAAATTATTTAGTCGTGGTATTCCTGCTTACAAATCAATAAGTGTGTATTTGTTATGGACCAAGTATGAATGAGGGCATTATGAATAATGACAAGCTATACCGGGCCAAGTGCTTAATTATTTCTAAACTTCATTATTTATCACATTGTCTGGTCATTATGAACATTGCACCTGATCGCTGGGTTTTTAGGCAACCGAATGATTAATTGAATCGGAAACTTTAGTTGCGACGACGAGCGCAGCGAGGAGTGTTGAGCGTGTTAGGTTCAGTTGTGACCAAAACAAGAATGCCAGAATTTAATTCTACCTAATATTCTACTTTTGATAGATATTTCATTTCATTGGTAATGAATCCATAAAACGATTAAATTTTACGTAAAAATAAAAATAATAGAGTATAATAGAGTCAAATAGTAGAACATGTTTTTGTTGTTAGACATACCTATGTATAATGCCCGGGCAATTTAATTAATTGACAATTAAGAATAATAAAAAACCTCGACTTAAAAAACTTACATAAAATAAAAATAAAACCTAAATCTAAAACCAATTACTTAAAGAGTACCCCTTAGGCAAGGTCCCGAAGATGCCGGCGGTGTTTCCTCTTTGAATAGCTAATTCTTTAAAAAGTTTTAAAGCACTAGAACCCCATGAACCAAGGGTAAATGTTTAATTAATTAATCGGTTTTTATCAAATTGCTAGTGCCCATTGCCCGGACATAATGAAAAATGACCGATTTTTTTCACTTTGTCCATAACATTATAATATAATATTTTTCATATTGTTTGGCACCTTAATTTACTGGGTAGGTTAGGTACACCTATGAAAAGTTCGGTTCGGTATAATTTTTCTTTCGGTTTAATTGTTTCCCCTGTAATGAATATTTTTTATTGGCAGACAATAAATAGTGTTTGAGCTTAAGTATTTTTGTTTTGTAATAAGTGCGAGTCGGACTCGTGCACCGAGGGTTCCGTAAAAATGAGTAAGTACTTAGTTAATTTATGTTATTTTAAAATATTCGTTATAAATAAGCGGCCGTTACGTATAAAAATTCAGTGTCAGCGGTGCTCTGATTCTAATCAAAATGTACGCGTATGGGGATGGGATCATTATTATTATTTTTTCTTGGGACTTCCTTTAATTTTAAATTTAATTTATTTAATTTCAGCTGTCTATCTATTACGATTCTTGAAATAGGTACAGCCCCATGTCTTACAGACAGACAGACATACGGAAAATAAGACTAAACGAAGCCTATACTTATTCTCTGAAGTACCTAACGGTTTTTGAATTTTGAATTTGAATTTACATTTTAATTTACTTTAGGTAGGTACTAGAGATAGATCATTTTACTATGGCATTCTAGTTACAACTTAAAATAATATTATTGCAGCATAGAGTAAAAGCCAGTGATGTTTGGAACCTTATTTCAAAATTCTTTACAGTTTATTTTAATTTTCATTAAAAAAAATTATTCCAAATTATTATAATTTAATTTTAACATATTTTTTTACTTACTCATTTAAAATTTTTTTTGCAGAAATCTTACTACGTAAGTGGAGTAATTTATTTGAATATTGGTTTATAATTTCTTGATGAAACATCTAGAAATTATTTACAAAATAATGTGAATAAAGAAATTAAATGTCAATCCCTTGTCTAATTCCTGATGCAACAAATAGAGAAAGGCAATCCAAAACAGAAGACTGCTTTGATGAAAACCTCAAGAAGAAATTTGTTAATTTTTGAAGTTAAATTTTGAATACAATTTAAAGGCTTAAAGATGTTTTTTTTTTAATAGTTGTAATAAAATATACGCCAACAGAAAACCTATGGGTACCTACCTAATATTTTTTCTTGTTGAGTAGCATGCTCTTATTTCATGTTGTGAGATATGTAGATACCTATTAAGAATATTTTAAGAATTTTGTTTTAACGTCTGCACTTACAAATAACTATATTCAGTTAAGTTTATTTCAATCTAATCAAGTAATCACTAGGTTTTAACTTCCAACTTAAAACGCAATTTTTAGATTCTTACTATTTCTTCTTAATTTAATCGATGACACTAAATGATACCTTTAATCACCTGCAATTTGTTTTTAGACAACTTTAACGTTACTAACGATTGATGACTGATTTAATTATTTTTTAATCAGCAAATTAATATGAAGGATGATTCTTGTGTTGACACAAGCAATATATCCTTTATTTATCATGTTGTAAAGGAAATTTCACGTTTTAGTTGACCTGGGATCAGAAAACACGCCAGGAATGCTAGGAATTTGTCAAATATTTGAGGAATTCTGTTTGTTTGTTTTCACAGATTGAAATGAATACTCACGCCTCGGGAAAAATTTGGAGTAGTAACAGTCCATTACACTTTTAGAAAAATCACTGCATCGGTATCAATTTCACTGTCAATTTGTTTACAATTCACTCGCACATTACGCGAAGAACGCTCGACATTTCATTAAATAAGAGCACAAGTGACATCACCACGCGCAGAATGAAATACGTCAAATCGCATGCAGCCACCAACGCGACTGAAGTGTTCGGCGGGCGAGCGATACCATACCGCGTCTTTCGAAAATTGCGCCATCCCAGTAAGCACACTCAAGCGAAATTAACAACACAAAAGCACCTTGAGCACACTTCATTCCCGAGAACGCGCCTAATAATGCAACCGAACCCTAGCCTAGATAATGTTTACATCGCGAAAGGCTGACACCCGAACGACCGGAAGTCGAAGCGAAGCAAACGCGACAACTATGTAAAATATTGCAGGATCGCGATCGCATTGTTGACATTCCCGTATAAAAATCACCAAAATATCGGGTTAATTGTATGAACACGACCTTAAATATATTTTTCACTCACCTAGTACGACGTCTGAAGATGTGCTGATGGGGCGAATTTTGATAAGATGCCGATTTAAGAGTAAATTTAAAGAATATACTCTTATTGGTATGCGAAGAATGGCACAAAGAATCTCGACAACGCACGCGACGAATGCGCACCTCGTTTGCGCATATGCTGACACAACTTCACGGACGTTACTCCCCTTGCCCCGCAAACACCCGATTTTACACGCTTGTGTGCGTGTCCAGAGTGGTCAAACGTGAAATTTCGTGTATGTGTACACTAACACATGTAAGGTTTATACCTGCCTAGCTACCGACCGCCGCCATCTTGGTTACGACCGAGAGCGAGCGTCTCTCTATTTCGCTTAGACAGACCATTGCCTGCCATCTAGTGGCAGCCAAATGGTAACGAACGCTGTCGCTAGATGGAGCTGTTAATGAAAGACAACGTAGCGACTTTGATAATTTAGTAGGCGCTGTTGCTGAAAATTTCAAGTCACTGATTGTAGTGTTATTTAAATATGAATAAAAAAACTATTTAATAAGGGTCTAAACGGCTATAAATTAAAAATACGAATGACAGAGGGACGTTAACGAAATCTGCAAATATATATCATGCTTCCATTACAATTACAAATTAGCCATTAATCTTGCTCTTAATATTGTTAGGTATAGTTTTGGTAACAAATTACCTTGTAAATGTTTAAGTAAATAACATGTTAAATAAAGCGAACGAGTATCATCGTTAGTCATTTATTTCATAAACTGAGATAAAAGAGATCTTCATGCTTATTTTTTAATTTAATGAATTAAATCTTACAATGTGGTAATTATGTTACTTCGATACAATATTAAAAATAATATTTTCAGTCGTGACACTACTTACCTAATAATAATAACAATAGTAATCAATACAACAGTAAACGTTTTATTTTTATTTTAAACCTTTATATATTTAATAAGAACGGTTAAATGTCAGACATGTTACCGAGAGTTCCTATGTTGTCGGCTAAAGTTAAGTTAAATCGCTGACTTAAGTGCGTTTTATTTTTTTCAAGCCCTCGGTGTTTTAAGCCATTTCAACTTTGCCAATAAATAGTTCGGATTCCACGTTAAAAATAAGTATTTTTATTTTTATAAGAGGTCACTGCTTAATTTAAAGATGCCAGTTTTTATTAAAAAAATAAAGGTTATTCTTTCTTATTTTAAGCACCTATAACTTACAAGAATAGTGTCACTGCAATCGTAAACAAAGAGAAGGTAGCTATACAAAACAAAGTGAATGTATTTCTTAATTATATAGTCTTAATTCAAATTTAATTGAATGTAACATTATTCCACGTTTTAACAATATGCTGTAGGTTGATTTTAGTCGATAATCGGAGTGAAAATATACTTATTTCTTTTATATTATATGCGGCAAGTTGTAATTGGCACTGCACTGCCCGTCAATTGGACTGTTATTCTTAGTTTTTCTAATACAATCAGATTACTTGCAGCCAACATACCTCTTATAGGAATACTTAATATATTCTACACTAATCCATCGTGTCTTTTCTCTGTTCATCTAGTGTCAACGTTAAGGTACAGATAAGGCATTTTTTATTCAATAGAAATGAAAAAAAAAATAGATAACTTAAAAATTCGGTACCTTTTATGCAAATTATAATCAATTCCAGCCGTCTTTGTAAAAACTTTATAATTTCTGAATACGTTTTTGTGCTACAACAAATAAATAGTTTTGATTTAATATTGCACTTTACGCCACTTTTAATAATTTCATTAGGTATTATTATTTTAACAGCTGAAATGCTGACAAATCATTTAGAAGACAATTTAGTTGTTATGTTATGTGTATTCAAAGGCGCCTTAAGGATATTTAAAGTATAAGTTAAATAAAATAATTATCTATACTTTTACAATGCCCCTAAGATATTAATTATATAAATGTAATACTAAGTGGGAACGACTTTTTTCATCACGAATTAGTCATTAATTTCATAATAACAGATCCTTAGAACGAACACTGAAACAACCTGTGTAAACAACCTCTTACAATGCAATGGTACATACATGATACGATTTGAAGAAAAACTATAAATTGAAATGACATTGGAAGCAAAATTTACTTAGACTACCTACTTATTTACCGAATTTCATGGTGTCGATTTGCTAAATTAATTACATTTAAGTAACTCATTAAATTCATTTCATAAACACTCCTAATAAAATGAAGTAATTCATATCCATACTTTATTATTTATTTGCGCCAGTAAATTTTATTAAATTATGCTTAGAATAAGCTAAACTATTTAAAGACAGCTAACCAATGCGCCCTTTTCCCCTAAATTATGGATTTTTGCTTACATTATTATACACGGTTATGGATCAGTAGGTAAAATATTATTTTACAGCCTGCAAAAATACATTAAGCAGGTATTTAAAGCCATGTTTTTTGTTCGCTTAAATAACGCGTAAATCTGAATTGCACAGAATAGAATCATCAAATAAATAACAGAAAAATGTGTTACTATATTTCAATGAAAAGGTACAATGAGCATCAAAAATAGCTACATATGTGTACTCGTACCACATTGTCGCTAGCCACTAGGTAACGCTTTACAACATTTATAAAATGTGTAATGTGACATACTTAGTACGAAAGTGATCGATCGGGTCCATATTGACTCTCATAAAATTCTTATTCCTATTTTTTATTTTACTACCCATTTGTGTTCATAATAATCACTCTTCATAATTTTTTTCATCATACTTTTTCTGTTCATATTTTTTTATTACTAACTCATAACTCATAACAGACAGTGTTCATATTTTTTTTACTCATAATGTCATTACTAAGAACACATCTCAACCAATAACGTTGTTTTTCAGAAAATTTTCCTTCAAAATAGACATATCATAATATTCTTATTAATAATTTGAACTCATAATATTGTTTTTCATAACGGTAACTACCTATTCAAAATAAGATTTACTTCTTTCGTTAATTATTTATATTATATTAGTATTAGTTCAAAAATATGTTCGGTCCTGGCGCTTCGCCGTCCGCTAACGAGGCACGCTCGCTTCGCTCGCTCGGCTCGCGCGCTGTAAGGTCACAGTTCTACCTAACACTCCTCCTCGCGCCAATAATGCGGATAAATACACTTATGATTAAGAAATATATGAAAACCAATGATTATGTATGGAACAAGGTGTATGATTAGTGATATTATGAATTTCGATAATTATGAGTTTTGATCGTTAGTATTAAAAAATAATTGTGAAGAGTGATCGTTATGATGTAAAATAATGAGAAACATTTTCGGACTTCCGATAATAGGACTTAAAATGTTATGTGAAAAAATGCGCACCCTGATCGATCAGCTACTTTTGACGCTGATAATATGTACAACTTCTAAGCGTGAGTTGCACCAAGTTACTATTATACCTTAGCCAATGTCAAATCTGTGTACATATTATATTATATTACTATGTGTGCCAGAGGCCATATTGTCTAACGCGGGTGCCCGAGATCGCATTCACCATCTCTTTCTATCCTCATCCTACACCATGTAACAGAATGAAGTGGCGAATAGTTGCGGTGATTCCGAGTGCTTTAGAAAATAAGGCCTCAGATCCCTTTGATATGACGGCTGGTTTGACTACGTATGATATCGTTAAATAAAAATGCAACTCATGCTAAGACTTAAAAACAAAAGTTTACTGACAATTATTACGTTCATTTTGGATATGTATTTATTTGATTAACTTCACGCAAGTACTTAATCAATCATTCACCGTTTGTTTCACGATTTTAAATTTGGTCCGTTTTATTTAATAAGTATTCAATAAAATTTTCTTTACAATAGATTGAGTATTTGAAGAATTGGAGATAACGGTTTCTCTATTATTATGCATTATCAATGTAATTGAGGCAAAGTAGCCTATACAATATAAAAGCCTTCTTCGTAGATCATTGTTAGTTGGGAATATTAGATTATGCTTTATATCTATCTATATAAATAAAAATGAACCGTTCGAACGACTGGTCCGATTTCGCTAATTATTTTTTTGTTGTGTCCATTACTGTCAGGAGAAGGTTTTTATGGAAGAAAATACAGAAAACAGCTAGTTTAAATATATAATTATGGCTGTAAACATGCATCGCTTTCAAACAACTGGTTGGATCAGGCGCTACTTTACCTACTTTACTAAAGTTCGTCCGCTCAAATAGTTTGAATGGGCAACTGGCACAATAAACATACAGCGGTCTCATTTCAGCGCTCACGTCGAAACGAGACGACTAAATTGGAAGAAATCCCTTTAGAGAATAAGTTCGATTTTGTACATTTTGTTCCATAAACTACACTGTATTTTATGTATAGAAATGACGGACGGCCGTTAAACTATTTGAGTGCAGGAACTGTAGATATACTCGTATATAGTGTTTTTTCTTGATTTTCGTTCACTTCAACTGTCAGCTCACTTCATTGATAGAAACTAACAAGTACCCAATTAACTTTTTGACCAAATCGAGACACCAAAAACATTTTTTTTTACCTTTTTTGCTAAATATAATGTGAATTAAATACTCTTTAGTTACTTGCTTTAAAAAGTCATAAGTAAATTAAGAGAAACTTGAAACTGTTTGATCTACTGTAACTACAGTAGTTACGAGTATGTTATATATGAGTTAGGCCACTAGTGCCTTGGAGAAAGAAACTTTACTTGACCTGTTGTTATTCTATTAAAGTTAATGGAAATCAAAAATAACTGATAACTGGTTCTATTTAATGCATCTTTCAGTTTGTGGTACCATCAGGAGACCTGACGTGCTCGTTTTCCATCCAGTCGATTAAAAAAAAAGTATCAGCAACGAGCTATTAAGATATTACACAATTTTGTCCTCGCGTTTAAGTGGTTGACTGTATGAGAGAAATATTTCAGGATTTCCGTTTTCTTATAAATTTATCAGATAAAGCACAGAGACAGAGTCGTCTCTGTAATCAATACTTTTTAGCCTTCGCAATTTTTTTCAAATTTATTGTAAGTACGACTCCAGTACGTGTTATGTAAGTATGAGTCACATTAGATAAGCGACTTCGCTAATGGAGGAAGGTCATGTTACATAACCGACGCCGGCGCTACGCTAACCTTTGATCGGGGTAGAGGGGGTTGTATTTTGGTACTTTTAACGTCTCTCTCAAAATAGCCATCATATCATAGATTTGCTTTACGAGCTCTCCTAGTGGAGAGCTCGTCTCCAAGTCAAGTCACCAGGGTCCTTTCCACGCGCTCTACCCCAGGGCTACCCGTAGGTACCTATATGTAGATACTTTTATACAAGTGTTAAAATAAAACTGAAAACTTGAAATTATTTTATTCAGAATCGAAAGTGGAATCGAATAAGTACACTATACTTTAATTGTGTATTGTACCTAATATGTCTTTTTTGATCTGTACTAACCACTACTTTATAGAATTAATGTTTCTAATGTAATGCTAACCATTTTATGGACAATGTTTGAAAAAAGAAGTTTTATTAATACAACATAACATAATACATACTTACTTTAAAAGTTACAAAAAAATGACATCAACGATAAAACAAAAACAATAAAAAAAAACACAAAAAATAAATTAATTAATACACTTAAGAAATTAAAATAAACTATACATTAAATTAAATTACAAAATTAGTCATAACAATATACTTAAAGAAAGAAAAAAAAATCTAATAATAATTGTCTGAAATAAAATATTCGAATTGAATTGTACTTTAAAGTAACTATAGGTTTTTTAAAATCTCTTTTTTCCTGCCAAAATGTCTTAGCGATATTGTATGTTATTTAGTTTTGATTTTCCTCTAAAAACGGCGAAGCACAAATTGTGTTTTAAGTTAGGTAAGTATCAGTAGAATTACAGACTTAGAAAAACGTACGACTATTTTTGTAAGTTTTACTGAGCGGCAAAAAATCTGGCCCTCAAATGTATGCGGAATAGGTTTTTTTTATACTCTTTATTGTACAAAAAGAAAAAACAAAAAGGTAAAGGGTAAGGTTTTGTATGAAGAGTGGGCCAAATTTTGTGCCGCTGAGTATATCTGAGTATATTAAATTTAAGCTTTAAGTAAATTCAACTTCGGTGGCTTGAGGTTGCTGGGGGGCTACTACGAAATTCGAAAATCCAAGTTCGTATCGTACCGTCCCTCTCACTCTCGTAGTAAAAAATATTAGTGTCAGCGGGATGGCAAAATACGAAGTTCGAATTTGCTCTTCTTAGTATAGGGCCTGTATCTATAATTCGGTTTATAACCTACTTTTCATACGTCATTATCTATTTAGCCCTATGAAAGTTTACATAATATTTACTTTTTTTGTAACGAGCATGTAAAGTAAAAATTAATTTCGCTGCTGACTAGTCCTTATCTAAAAATGAATAACCTAACTTAGCTAAAGACTAGAATTAATTTATATGTCAACATTCTACTACACTATAGAACGTCTTACACGGTGTTTACTTTATCACGTTGGTACGACTTGGGTACGAGTAATAAATAAATACTTATAGTTTTGGCGAGACTCATTAAGTTCTAGGTTAGGTACTTATACATAATAATTAATTAATTTTCTAATTTTCTATCAAAGGTGTAGGTATTTTTTTTAGTTACAAAATGTTGAACCAAACGTCAAAGCATCCACAACAAGGCGATATTGCCTGAACTGAATACGACAAGGTGGGAGAACTCCGGAGATGTGTCCGTTTTTACAGTAAGCAAGACTTGCACACTGAGGGCTGAGGGTTCCGTACTAAACAATGTACCGTTAGCAAAAATAAGTTTGTAATTCATCGTATTTCTATGAGTCATTAAATAATAATAAAATCACCCGTTACTCACTCTCCTTTGCCTTTTCCCTTTACTAGTGTTTTGTAAGATTAATTTGATTTGGACTTCTGCGATTTTCGCTTAGATATACCTTACATTGAGGTGATCTTAGCATTATAAAAGGGACGATTGTCCGGGTGTGTTAGTATGTACTATGTACGTACAGTTGTGTCATGGGTCCTTTCTTTTCGCCAAATTGCTTGCTTGCTTGTTTCAATTGTCATGGTTTCTGCCCGGAAACACACTTTTTGATATCAGTTTCACTTTTATACCTACCTTCAAATCGTCCCTAATCAAATAGTGGTGACTGACAGACGGCCAACGACATGTGCCGTTTATTCGCTTTGCAAACAATAATTATGCGAAAAAGCAGGATACCAGATAAATCACCTGCAGTGTTCATTAATTGTCCATAGAATTTATTTTATGGTAGGTAAAGCGTTGATGATTTCTGTTGAGACCTAGATAGGTAATATTTTGTATTTTACTGCACCTAGCACGCAGTTGTCATATATTTTTGAGGGTATTGTCAAAACTGCGATTGTAAGTACTAGTGCTTAATCCTCTTGAACGCTTATCAGCGCCTTTGAAAATGGCAGGTGCTTGCAGGATTTATTATTCCTAGCAGTAGAAGAAAGTCAGGAGATAAGGTGAACTGTTGCTGCAACTTCTTCTTAATCCTAAATTCCTAATGTGTCCCCTAATGCTAACTCGACGAAATTGACTCGTTCTTTTAAAAGTTAATTTTCACATGCCAACGAAAGGTGTCTATACCAACCACGTGGGAGACAGTGGCGTAGCTACCGGAGGGCTAGACGGGGAGTGCCCTGGGGCCCCCATAGCTCAGGGGGCCCTTCAGACTGACTTACTAACTATAAATGAGAAATCGGAAGTAAGTCGAATTCGGAACACGACGAATACGGAACAAACGATTTTAAATAGTTTAGTTGGGACCCTAGTTTATTTTTTGCCCCAAGGCCTTTGGTTACCTATTTAGCTACGCTACTGGTGGGAGATTCAAACTTTTACAGAAATCCAAGGTCAGTTGTGTAAAGTAATATTTGGATTGAAACGTAAACTTAGGATCTTCATTATAATTTAGCTAGATATCTTATTATTTTAAGTATAAAAGAATTCGGAACGTCTTCATTCGTTAACATTTAAAAACAAAACATTTTGCTAACTCAAAGTATTTTTATGGTCTATCTTGGATTGACTCTACTTTTACCACACCTGACCTATTAAATACCTTCATACAAGACATTTTTAAAGACGCTGCAATCGCAACTTCGAAGTTTATCGACTTATCAGTCATCATTTTAACCAGTGTCTGCACTGCATTATCTTTAGTCTTCTGCGCACCGGCATTTTTTAAGACTAAGTAGGTACACACGAGAGCAGCTGTTGACTTTATTTTTACAACTTATATGGTCAATTTAACATTTATATCAGTCTACCTAAAGAGCGGTATCTTCGTTTAGTCGCTTAAGCCACCAAAATTACCCGGATCAACAAACAGGATTGCATACATTCTTCATATTTGGGCACAATACTTACGTAACTAAATACGTAAACCCGATAGCACTAGATATTTATTCACGGTACGTATTCAGCCCTTTTAATTAGTCTTCAGATGTGGGGGGGATACAACGTGTACCTCGTGGAGAGGGAGATCTCGCACCACGATCGCGTGGAACGCCATGTTGGCTGTTGCTAGGATGTACTCGCAAACTGAGAACCAGGTGAACGCTGAAAGGAGAAGACAATGATTAAGGACTAAGACCGGGTCTCTGTTTTTTCGGTGAAATATTAAATAAAGCCATAAGGAAAAACACTGAGACAATTTTTTGGTTTTGAAGAAAATTCAAAGTTGGGAAATAAAACAATATTTCGTCGAATAATAATAATATTTGTGTAAGACTGTTTGTTTCTAAATAAAAAAAAAGACGGTACCCTAAGATAGCATGGCCTATGAAAAACTGAGCAAGTAGTTCCCGAGTTACCTTATTTATTATTTTTACATTATCATATTCCTTTTATATAGTACCTATGAATATTTATGAACCTCGAGGTCTTTAAGTATATTGTTTTTGGTTTACTTGTATATTCATTAATATATGACTGTATGTGTTCTTAAAATAAATAAATATTAGCAAATCAACAAGTTATCGCTTTCTTTACAGGTGGTAAATTTTACGAGACGATAATCTCCCATATCGTAATAAGATAAGAATAATTATAAAATGACATAGGTAAGTAATCCTTTTATCAATCCATTCATTGAATCACATACTGCAAAAGTAAGCTAAAATAAATAATTACCCATGCGTGATTAAATAGCCGTTTTGGACCTATTCAATATTCTAACAGTAAGCCTTAGATAAAACTCGACTTTACATACATTAAACGACATGCGCTCAAATATATGTACACGACTCTACAATATAAACAAGTCTAACTGATTTTGACAAATGAAAACTAAATAAAGAAGAGGAGGAAAATTTAAAAAACAAATGCAAAGGGAGCCTCAGGAGACGTGTATGTACAGTCAACAGCATATCTGATACGACTCTATTTCTAGTGGTGGTAGGACGTGCGAGATATTTTTGCACGTTCCGCTGTGGCAGATATTACGAGTAATGCAGGTGACTTTACTTATATTTTGTCAACAGTTTATCGTTTTATTTTCAAGGATTTGACCACTTTGTATGGCGGCAACCGCGGCGGCCCGCGGCGGCTCGCGGCGGGCGCGCGAGAATGCATACAAATTTCCATTCTCTTCTCGCCTCGTCTCGTCTCGCCTCGCCGGTGGAAAATCACCATTACGGCACTAGACTGGCTGTTTGGAACAAAACTTTACAAAACTCGCGACGCATCAATCATCCATTTACCTATGTACTTTGACACAACCTCTGTCACGGACGTCAACAAACTATAGTGATAGGTTCACAAATCCGCACTGTGAACAAATTTTGTGCGCCGGTTTGATGTAAGAAACATGCAGTCTATCTATACATAAATGTCGATGATTCCAGGGTAGGCAGCGCTACCTCCTGCCGCCAGCTCCCCCAGCACGGTAGGCAGTTCAAAGCGCTGCCTACCCTCGAATTGACTCAACGCACGCCTATAATTTGTAATATACATACCTAAAGGCCGGCACAGTAGCCTATGCCGCAGGAAAAACACGACCAACCCCACAGTGGCCGCTATGGACACGTAGAACAGTATCCACACCAGTTTGTTGGTCCGCACTGGTTCTACCGCGTCACTGGCGATACAGCCGACACGCGCCCGACATAGCATGTGGAAGAGAGCTGCCACCATGAACACTATGAATATCTTCTCGTGTACGACTGGAAATTATAAAGGAAAATCGTAAGGATAAACGAAGTATCTCGGGTCTGACTGTGACTATAGTTCGAATTATTTCTTAAGTTAGCGAAGCAATGAAAAGTGAAAAATTCTGAACATGTTTGAGAAATATTATCTACTTTCTGAACTACCTGTTAAGTATAGGCAAGGCAGGTACATTTGTTGGTTTACTTCTTCTTCGCTAACTTCGTTCGTTAGTGAAGTTAACCCAGTTAACGAAATCAATCGGTGATAGATCTGTTATTAGTTATCAGCAGGTTAAAGCTAGTATGTAGATAAATTAACTCCATTATAATATTGTATTATAAAGACCGAGTATTACTGGAAATTGACCACATTATCGCATATTACGTACACCATTCAACTTAATGCTGGTGCTGGTATTGGGTTAAATAAACACAAAGCAAACATCTTTGAGCAAGATGACCTTTTGGCTTACTTCTGCCATTATCGTTAGCCCTATAATTGCGCCCTTCGGGACTGCATTTGGTATCTAGATAACATTGAAACAAATTTTGCTCAAACGAAAATGTTGTCCTAGATACTAATTCCAGAACAGATTTAACCAAAAAACTGTCATTTTTGACGGTTGAATAAAGTACATTCACTTACTAATGAATGTATTGTACCTACTTAATAGCGAACTACATATTTTAATTAACCTTGCTGCATACGTTAAAACCGTGCACCACTAGCTAGCTGCAGCTACCTCTGTACGGCATATTTATGTTATCTTCTAAGTATTTAAATAGGTATATTCTATATAAATAAAAATAAATCACCGAAATTTATGTAAGCGCATACCTTCCGAACGACAGCACCAAATTGAATATTATTATTTTTGTGTTCGTTTTCGTCAGGACAAGGTTTGTGTGAAACAAACTAAAAATAAGATACGGGGGCGAAGCCGCGGACCACATCTATAACATATTATAAAACCTCCTCCTCCTACACATAATATGTCGTAGGTATATTACTGTTGCCTAGTACTAACACCACATGAAATACCTACTCACGAGTTTCGACTATTTACTAGTTCATTATCAAAGTTTAGTAAGTTAATTTAGCCTGTGGTGCACGATTTTAGGGGAAGAGCAAAGTAAATTACACAGATCCAGTGAAAAATGTTCTTCCATCGTTTTTAGGGTTCCGGAGCCAAAATGGCAAAAACGGAACCCTTATAGTTTCGCCATGTATGTCTGTCTGTCTGTCCGTCCGCGGCTTTGCTCAGGGACTATCAATGCTAGAAAGCTGTAATTTTGCACGGATATATAGGTATGTAAACTAGTTTTTTTTTCTCATCCAACCTCTATAGACGTAAAGTGGGTATCGTTTTTTTTTCTTTTAAAACCATTAGGGGTTTGCTAAGACGATTTTTCGATTCAGTGATTTGTTTGCGAAATATTCAACTTTAAAGTGCATATTTTCATGAAAAATCGAGCGTCCCCCCCTCTAAAATCTAATCCGGTGGATGGAAAATTAAAAAAAAATCAGGATGGTAGTAAGCATATCAAACTTTCAAGGAAAACTATAACGGCTAAGTTTTCTTGAGAACTATTAGTAGTTTAAGAGTAAATAGCAGCCTAAGATATAAAATATAACTAAACATGGAAGATTCCGTATAAAATACGAAATCCTTAGAAAAACATTACTTAATTTGTCGTAATGGCTACGAAACCCTATTTTGGGCGTGTCCGACACGCTCTTGGCCGGTTTTTTTATTTGTCAGATACGTTCATATTTATCTTGCTTTCTCAACTAAATAGCTTACTACTGATATTTACTGAAGCTAATTGAAAAACTGCACTTAGTAGATCTGTAGCGTACTTAGTTTATTTTTACGAACCTCCGTAAAGTAATGCCTGAATCAATAAATTATTGTAATAGTTGTTTTTTGTTTTGTAGTAATTAAGTAATGAATCATTTTAAATACCTACGCATTCCATTAAAGTATTAAGTTAATCTAATTGATTAAATCATATCAGAAGGTGGCATATTGTAATTTGATGTAGTCTGTCATTCATATAAGTATATATTTTTTTCATATTCTTTATTGTTATAAATAAAAATCTTCTACTGATTGAACTGAAATCAAATAAATAAACTAAAATGAAATCAACATACATTGTACAAAGCGCTTGGTGATCGCTTTAAAATCTACTTTTGAAGTACTTACCTACTTTTTAACCGCCGAAAAAAAGAAGGGGGTTCTAAAGTCGACGCGTATTTTTTTTTTCTTTTTTTTGTTAGTTATAATAAGAGTGAAATAAAATGTAACTTTGTCGTTGTGTGTGATCTGGGATAAAAATATATCCTTTCAAGGTGCATAATAAACTAAGAAGAGATAAAATGAAGCCTTGTGTTATTGCCCAATAAATAAATGAATGAATATCTCTTGGATTATGGCAATTGTAGGTTCTAGGGTCATGCACAGGAATAAGGTCTAAAATGTTGACAATATCAATAATTAGTTGACTTACAATAATTTTCCCTATTGGAAACGTATGTGACTCCGGTGAGAGCACACAGCTCCACTAAGTTGAGCCAGTAGCACGCTTCTCCCAGTTGGGTTGCTTCCAAACGAGCCTGTAAACGAAATTAACTTGATATGTATAAACACGTAACTGGTTTTTTTTTGATACCTACAATTTAACCCACATTACTAATACGCTAAAAGTGGAAAAACATTATATTTAATTATACTTAATACATGTAATTATATTATACCTAATATATAATGTATTATACCTAGCACTGTATAGTAGCTTCCGCTATTTTAACTCTTAAACTCACTCTTTGTCGGACCCTAACGTATTGCTCCTCTCCTCTCATCCACTCAAAGGTTGACTGGTAGAGATCCCTTAAAGGGATAAGTCCGCCTTTGTACAAGTATCTCAAAGTTTGTCAATTGTATTTTGTTAATTTTCTTTTGTACAATAAAGAGTTTACATACATACATATATTACTTATACTTAATTCGAATAAAAAATGGGTCACAAGATGATTTTATCCCCACACAAAACATTTGTATCGTATTCGTATTAGTCATCAGAATCCTTAATGTGGGTTAAATTATCGTACATAATTTTTATCACCTTTGTACCTTTATTTTAATTTTTCCAGAACAAGTTAGCAAACAACAACACAACAACACACACACAACAACAATTACCAATTAACTACATAAGTTTGTATTCTACGATCCTGCTTTACTCAGTTTGAATAAAAAACTGCTATTATTTTCCATAGATACCTACTATACATTTAGGTTTGTAGCTTTCCCAGAATTGTTGCTTTTAGGCTAACTGGAATTTTATAACGTTGCCTAACCTGTGTGACCTGCTGGGCACAGGAACATCACAGCTTACGTCATTTTAATTTGACGCATACCTACGTTAAAACTGTTGGAAATTGGATATGAAATAATTTTAGCAGGCTAAAAAGAGCGCATCTATAAACCTAAACTCGTTTTACTTGCTCGTTTGCCACCTTATTTTATAAAAAGCAGATTTTTATTAGCCCAATATACACTGCTCCTATTTATGGAAAAATCGTACACCGTAAGGGACCACGAGGAAAATTTACTGCATATTAGTATAGATGACTGGTCACTCTTTCATCGCCTACAAAAAAGGCACTGTTTTGCGAGACTATTCATTAATATGGAGTGTTTTTCCACAACAAGTGCAGTGCAGTCGCATTTGGTCTAAGTCGGTTCTTTATTATTTAAATATAAGCGCCCTCGATTTTTTGCCAACTAACTGAGAAGTTGCCTAGTTGGATCGAAACTTCGTAATTCTGGCTGATTAGGTTTTCCTCTCACATTAAAGCTATTAAGTTAACATTTAAATCTGACATATACTCGAACGATAAAAAAAACCTGTTTACGTATTTAAACTTCGGGCTTACTTTTCAAAAAATATGATATGCAAAAAAGATCCGATTATAATGATTTCGAAAAACTTACACCGATGACTCTAAAATTAGGCAGGTTTTGGGAGAAAGGGGTGAGAACGTAAAAAATTGCCATTGGGCTTCATTTACATAGATGATTGGCTTACTTTATCCTCAGTAATGTGAAGATTGCGCAATTTATGATAGTTATAGTAGATGGAGCCTATTAACAGTCTTGGTCCGAGGTGGAAGGCAATGCATATCCTCCACACGTACCGCTGCGGGCTGATGCCTGTAATCGCACTTATTGACGGCACTACGTTGTAAACCTGAAATACGTATTCTATATAAATATTATGAAGATACAAAATCCTAAAAATAAATTTCTTTTTAAAAACCGCGTGCCCCACCCAATGCCCGTTATTCATTAGGTATACTGCCATGATAAAAAACAAATTATAAGTAATTACTTTTTTGACTGTAATAATGATATGTGTTGTGCCCTGTTGGCAGTGTTGGCGGCCCGCATACTTAAATAAATAAAATAAGTTAAATAAAATAATTGAAACAATAGGCTATTTGAAGTTAAATAATAGATATTTTTTTAAATTCTACCTACTATGTGTTCCCCGCGACTCCCGTTTGCAAAAAAATAGTTTATCGATATACCGCGGGAACTATTATGCAGTTCTCCGGGACACAAACTTCTAATGTCCTTCCTAAGGTCTCGAACTAACTCCATACCAAATTTCATCTATATCATATTCAACGTTTAAAGCGCGAAGAGGCAACTGACAGACAGACAGAGTTACTTTCGCATTTATAGTATAGTAAGGATATAAAAACAACTTTCCTGCAAATAAGTTTTGTATAAGTCTTACGTAAGATATATTCCCGCGTTTCCTTAACTGTTAAGGCTTAACAGTTAGTAAATACATAAAATTATGTTGATCGCGCTCATTTTTCCGGTTATTCACACAAAAAGCCAATTGGCGCGATTATCCTAATGGCTTTCATAAACATCGTGATGGTGTTTTATGGAAAGAAATGTTAATGAGCTAGGAAATATTTTAGTCACCTGTAAACATGACATAAAACTTTGCTATTTGTCTAAAACCTGCAACACTATGTTTTTGTTTTACTGATTGATGAAGAAAAAAATTAACTCACCCTACAATGTGTTTCGTGTATATCATCTGCTTGGAATACAGATGCTGTCACGTAACAAAATATTAAAGCACCTAGTGGAAGCCAAAGAGCAGCTATGCAGATTTCTCTCAGACCACATTGCCAAAGAATTCCCTAAAACAAAACAAAACAGTTACACAACACGCAAGGATCGTTGCAATCTTATTTGATTATCGCGCTTGTATATCACCTGAATGTCCAATGTCTTAACAGTCCTATTTATGCTGCACTTGTCGTTTGTGCGGGCATTATCATGGGACACATCCACATTAGGTGACGGCTCTACTTGTGCGTCAATTACCATTTTATTCTTCCTCGCTGCACTTTTTATTCAAAACTCACATATTCCTCGTTAAATTGCAGTCGATGTTGGAGTGTTTCGTACACTGACAGACAAGTTACGTTACTATCCCATATTTGACTATGAGTAAAGTAAGGGTTTTTGTTGGCACAGTTTTCTATCAGGGGTGTTTAGACTTTGGTATTTTGTGCTTTGAGACAGGACACTTTTGTAATGGAGATAAAAGTACAATGCATTAATACGTGTGGATGGTCTAAGGCGTGGATTGAATGAGGTTATTTGGACCTGCGCAGTAGGCGCCGGGTGAGGGGAGCACACCCTTTCTACTGAAGTTCAAGCTTTCCTCTTGAACAATGGATGAAACAATGGTGCTGTTCCTTTCATCAAACAATTACTGTAGCATAATAGGTTACGAAGTAAAATGCGAGGGGAGAACAAACATCCATATAATGTCAAGATAGGTTCTATATATGGCCTCACTAGTTCTGTAGCCTTTAAGTATGGACTCACTGAACAATGTAGATAGAGTTATATGCAATTATGATATAATTTGCGATAGCTAATCAAATTCGGCAACTAAATATAAGGATCTACAGGTAAAAGAAACAGTTGGTAAGTAAGTACAATAAGATGGATAGGTATTTTATCCATATACCGGGTGTGGCCTGTAATATGAGCAAATAATTAAAACATAGATCATACTCGTCAAACTAAACAACATTAGTTCAGCGACTTTTAAAATTTATTAGATTTTTTAAATTTTTATTAAGTACACTTTTAAGTTTATTCGAAGAAGCAATGTAAAGCAAATTGCTTGATGTTTTTATTTGTATGAAAAAAGGAAATTTTAAAAACTCCATTATTTTTTAAAGTCGCTGAACTAATGTTATTCAGTTTGACGAGGACGATCTACGTTTTAATTTTTTGCTCGTATTACAGGCCACACCCGGTATATTAAGTATATTAAACTGGCAGTGACCGCGGTCTCTTTCACCTGATCTATTACAGCTTGTTATAAAGTACGTCAGTCTGTCTGCTCAGTTATCATGATGATCTGTCGCAAACGGGAAAAACTCTTCTAGGAGCGACTTCCAACCTACGCTGAACTCTGTTTAATTGGTATGCTCGACTCTTTTGCGTGAGCTCAAATTTCATTGGTTATTATTTATTTATCCATTAACTATCAATTTATTAGTTTTCCATTCATATGAACTCTGAATGGTCATTATTGCAGATTATTATTGAACCATAACATTATGGATAGGTACAGTTAACTAAAGGTTCACAGATGTCGGGATAACACGGAAAGAAGAAAATCTCAGTGAAGTACCTACTATTTTATAACTCAAAACTCAAAAATCGTGTATTGCAAATCCCATTTCATTACAGGCATGTGCTGGAATATATCGACGGGGCTCTGACTTAACCTCGTATGTACAGTCAGTATCAAAAGTAGTTGGTTACTTTTGTACTTTGTCATTTTACAGCCACGTACTTAGCGCCATACAAGATGACAAATGTATTAATGTGACAGAGTAAAAAAGTAACCAGCTACTTTTGATGCTGACCGTACATGAAATTTTAAGAAATTGGAATATATTCGAATTTTACTATATTATTTGGTATCCTGCTGTATCATGTTTTGGAACGCAATGAAGTGCTGTCACTTTGACAACCTGACTGACGTATCTTATCTGTCATTGCTTGAATTTGGCCATGGGCAAAATAATCGGCACTGTTGTTCTACTAATGTAAAGAACGTAAAACTCGAATTCTTGACTAAATTACATGGTTTACTAACGCAAAACGGATTAATGTGACTCTTAAAATGAGATTGATATGGATTTTTTTGTTGGTAAAGGTGCGTGCCTTGGGTACGCAAGCCTCAACCCACTGGATGGTCACAGAGAGTGGTTTGATACAGCCAAAGGTGAGGATAAAATTTGATTATAACAGTTTTCTGCGTAGTATATATTTAAATACTGAACAATTTTTAATTACAGCATAATTCATAATACTGTGTCCTATTCTATTTTTCCTTTGGTTTCAGCTCGATTCGCCATTTGAAATGGCTCGACCTTACGACCTGCTAGCTTTCTTGAATCAAGACACACGCTGGGATAACATTATTAATTTGTACCATGATTTGTCTAAAAGACAGGAGGTCATAAATACGCTTTGGGCGAGCTTGGAGAGGGATACAGACGTTGCTGTCCAGTTGGCAGAAGATGAAAATTGTATGAATGCTGGGCCTGTTAATGTGTTGGATTGGTATGCTAGCATTCTAGAAGATGGGAGATCTAAGTTCATTCCAAAGCATGAATACTGGACAAGCAATCCTGATTACGGTTATGACAGCTATGTGCCAGACTGCAAGAAAATTTCATCATTAACTTTTAGCATGTTTGCTTTTGAACATCTAGAGGTGATTGTATTTTTATTTACTTTGCTTAACTAGTGGATATGTATCACTCATTACTAGAGAGTGGATTTGAAGTAGTGATTACAAGTTTAATATGGATAAGACTAGTATAAGTATTTATTTTTCATATCAACTGTACCAACATCATATAACGACACAAAGGATTTATGATTCATTTATTTATTTATTTTTCTTTACATATAGTTTGTTGCAAGAATAACATTTATTTAATTTAATTATCTAGAAGATTGCATTGCGGTAAGATATAGGTAAGTAATAAGATAACTATAAGACCAATAAACAACATGATATCTAACAAATAAATCTATCTATCTAACCAATTGCACTAGTCATATCCATATTAAACTTGTAATCGCTACTTCAAATCCGCTCTCTACTCATTACCAATCAAACAAGGAATTTTGAACTTTGCCCTTATAAATTAAGTCATTAGCAGGTTTATTGTCGGTTATGTTCTAAGGTTTTTGTAGTTTATTTAATTTAGTTGTGAATAAACCATAATGTATGTTCATGGAGAAATTGAAATACTTTTGCAATTACTAAATTAATTTATGAATGAAAGCTATCATATAACTGATCCCTCTATCACAGTCAGTCTCAAAGTTTGCTCCGCACATCACTGGGGGTAAGTATATGATGTGGGGGGTATCTATAGAGGGTCCATATAAAACCTGGCCATACGGTGCTTAAGGGATACTGTGAGTCCACAGGCTACAACCTGCTATTAAATGAAAATGTTATAGTGAAGAGTTTACATAAAATTCGGGAACTGCTCTTTGATTTTTCAAACGAAGAAAGCGCAAAGTTCCCATAACCTAGTATGTAAAATAAAAGGATCTAAATTTGATATTCTAGGGAATGATAAAGCGGGAAAACCTGAGCATTGATCCAGAACTGTCTCTACCTGAGCAAATATCCCCCATCATGACTGTTGATCAGTTTGGCTACTGGGTGGCTAATATACTGCAGCTAAATAGTACATCATGGCTGCACTACAATATGGCTTCCTTGTATTGGAGGGTGCGAGGAAATGCTCCTAAGGCTTTGGAGTGCAGTCGGCGAGCCGTGCACTATGCACCAAGGTAGATTTAACACAATTTTCTGTTTAATATCTGACTAATGAAATGAAAAATTAATTTTAGTTTTTTTTTCTTTTTTAATTCGACTGTATCAATAAAGTTTTTTTTTAATAGCAGTGCTGCCAATACTTTTGCACATACAACATAGTTATGCGAAGATGTTAAGTGGTGTATGAGGACAAAATCTTCCAATAGAACTAGGTACTTAAATTTTCTTGCCTTGCTTTTCTGGATTTTTTCCCTCACACACTGTAGTGGGTTAGCTACCTTTAACAATTTTGGTACTGGCATATAAAGCTTCAGTGCCCTCACTGAAAAATTGCCTATGAAAACAAGATGGTGTGGTTTCCAAGAGGTGGCACTGCTATTTGACACTTGATAGAATTTTTTTTTTTTATTCATGACTTCATTTACATATTGTTAACATTACAGAGAATACAAAGACATAGCATTTCTAAGTTTGGGCACAATACTTCACCGAAGTAAAATGACGGAAGACGCCATAACAGTTCTTCGAGCAGCGGTGGACCATGACCCATACTTTCCTCTCCACCATTTCATGCTCGGAAATGCTTATGGGGTGCTTGGTGATTTCAATAGCTCTCTAAAACATCTGGATATATGCTTGGAGTTGAATCCCACATTTGATCTGGCTCTTAAACATAAGTATGGAGTCCTATGCCATGCCATTTTTATCCACAACAAAGATGCTGTTCAGAAGTAAGTTGGAGATTGTTTTGGTTTAAAGCTAAGAAGATAATTAATTTAAACCTCTTTTTAGGGTTCCGTAGTTTTACTTAGCTTGTAGTGTGTCCCACTGCTGGGAAAAAGCCTCCCTTTTTTTCTTCCACCTCTTTTAAACTTTTTTATTGACTGATAATATTCAAGTATGAAATATCCATATTAAATTGCGGTTTGCGGCATGTGTTTTTATTTATTAATTGGTTTCAGTACTTTAACTAAGCTACGAGCAGAATTGGTGGAATATAGTCAAAGAGAATCTCATTGGTTGGCATCTCAGGCTGCCTTCTTGAAGACAATGAAACTTCCAGAGGAATATGGTAATTGGTTTTTCTAAATCATATTAATTCTAGAACACAACATAGTAAAATCAGAAAAATACAGTTAGGACTGGGAATCGAGCCCATTTTTACGTCATTCCGTGGAATGTGTCACCATATCCACTAACACGAGTAGTAGTATACACGGCGAAGTTCTTCGATATTTGCATGAAATACTCATTTCGTCCCTATCTATTTTCATGTCATACCATTCCGAAAAAAAATCCGAGGTTGATTGAGAATATGGTGACATTTCTGTGATTGCTGTTTAATTTCGATTACGGAATGTTCAGGTCATCATGCTACCATAGTAAATGGTCGCCTTCTTTTAGTATGGTGCGATGGTAAATAACAATAAGTCGTTAGTCAATCTTGAAGGGGCGACAGTCTTTATGCCTCGTCGGCCGAGATTTGAATCGTTAATAATAAAAAAAAAAATGACTGCGTCCTGTGCTTTCGCCGGTGTCTTCCAAACGTGTGGACCCAGCATTATAGTTTCGCCATGTTAGTCTCTCTGTCTCTGTTAGATTTAGAGACTGTTGTACTAGAAAGTTATAATTTTGAAAGGGTATATTTAATCATCTATCATGAATGAAATGAAATCTTGTTTATATTTTCAGATTACCGACATGTCGAAAACAATTGCGCCAAAATGGGCGAACTCACTGGCTTAGAATTTCGCGAGTTAAAGAAAGGGGGCGACATGAATTCCCTCATACAATATTTCTTAGACGGACCAATGTACAATGACAAATGGTTGTCAGAAAAGGGTGTCCATGCCGTCGAATCGGTACACAGCCTGCAAAAGCTTATAAAGCACATTCAGAAGCATGCGAGTATGGCATCTGAGTTTGTGATACAGGCTGAACAACTGAAGACACCTGATCAGAAATTGTTGAAGGAGTTGGGTCTGAAATTGAGTGATTTAAAATCTATAGGTGAGTTTTTATATTTTTTGTATCTATTAATTAGCAATTTGACTAATTCTATATTTTTTGAATAGGGAATATTAGGCAATCTTTCTCTTTATAGTTTGTTACCATGATGGATCATGACATATTTATTAGTAACAAAAGACCATGATATTTATATCATTATTATTATTATTTAGGGCTATGTTTCCAAAAATTAAATTAAAATAAAATTATATTATGGCATCAAAGACATTTAAGACATTCAAAAAACTGTTTACGGTTTGTGGAAGGATGTCATTGTGAATATTTGACATAATCATGCTTCTGTTGATAAAAGGGAAACTGCAATGTATGTGTTTATCTTTGTCTACAGTACACAAATTGCTGTAATTTTTAATGACTTACATTACAGTCCAGCTCCAGCCATTATAACAAACCTTACCTTACGCATGCATGACCGAAATTGAATACTTAAGACATACTTTCTATTTGTAGCTTAATTTAACCGAGTAAGTATTATTTAAACCATTTAAATATTAAAACAATTGTAATTATAATAAGTCAACGACCGATGTTCTTTCAGCTAGAAACAATGTTTGTCTATTTTTGTAAATAAATGGTTTATGCATTAAACAATAGGTACGCTTTGAAAGAATTTCCTTACAAGTTGCGTAAATGGTAATGTTCAATCATTGTTTTCATTGAACTTGAGGTTTGTTTACTAGAATAAAATTACTATTGATTACAGAACCGGGTACTGAGTCGAAAACACAGAAAGGTGACAGTCGGCACAGTGAGAAAAAGCCGACTCACGTGAATCAACAGAAAGGACAGATTGAGGAAGAAAACTTCGAGTATGAAGGAGGCATGTTTTTGTAAGTATCATGCTAATATTATAAATGCGAAAGTTGGTGAGTATGTGTGTGTGTATGCTTGTTACTCCTTCGCTCTAAGACGGCTGGACGAATTTGAATGAAATTTGGTATGTAGCAGTTGTGATGCCTCAAAATGGTCTAAACGCTCTTATTACCTTAGCAGTAGAATCGTGTGTAAGTAGATCATTTGAAGCACCGTAACCGATTATCCACTTCTGCTGCTGACTGTATACCGGGTGTGGCCTGTAATACGAGCAAAAAATTAAAACATAGATCGTCCTCGTCAAACTGAACAACATTAGTTCAGCGACTTTTAAAACTAATGGAGTCTTTGAATTTTCCTTTTTTCATACAAATTAAATACTGCTATCAATGTACGCCATCCTAGAATCCAACTTACGTCGCCTGTCATCCTACAAACATCAAGCATTTTGCTTTACATTGCTTCTTCGAATAAACTTAAAAGTGTAGGTACTTAATAATTTTTTTTTAAAAAAACTAATTATTTTTAAAGTCGCTGAACTAATGTTGTTCAGTTTGAGGAGTATGATCTATGTTTTAATTATTTGCTCATATTACAGGCCACAACCGGTATAGCTGAATATCTGTTATAACACATAGGCATCTTTTTATCCCGATATTCCCACAAGTCGGGATAAAATCTGGAAACGTCAACCGCTAGGTGTGATGAGTCACAGTTGTTTTTAGTGAAAATTTAATTAGGACTGGTATACTTTTTAGGAATTTCCATCAGAATTGATTGAAATCCTCCAATTTGAACTGCAACTGCTAGATTTAATAGTTTACGCGTGTGAAGTCGCGAGCAAACTCTAGTGTTAAGTACCATATTCCCTAGCAACAAAGGTCTTAGCTTACGAGACACGTCACTAGTTTGTGACGTGGCACTTGAAAGGTTTAATGATGAATGAATATCAATTGAACAACCATTATTGTAAATATGCGATTGTACTTATTGAATGGCCAAGTTGATTCACGTGCATTCCTCGGGCTATCCTTTGCATTCCTTCGACACGTAATTTCTTTTGAAAATTGTGAATTTACATATTTCAAATTTTTGTAGGTGTTTCGCGGGTCTCCGCAATCTTGCTACATTTCAACGGACGTCTGCAGGGGATTTACTACGAAATTCGAAAATTGAAGTTCGTATCGTACCGTCCCTCTCACTTTCCTATTAAATTATATAAGAGTCAGCGGGACGGCAAGATACTAAGGTCGAATTTTGCACTTCGTAGTTCAGGGCTAGAGTCTATTTTAGTGCTGGTTAAGACTCGAGTAAAATCGTCCCAATAGCTTTACATTGCGGGCCCGCGGCGCTGACGAGTTGCAATGCTATTGGCATTATTTTACTACATTATTTTTTAATGCAGTTCTACAGTTACAGTTCTACAGTTGGAAGCCGTAGTGGCCTAGGGAAGCCGTGGTGGCCTACGGAAGCCGTGGTGGCCTAGGGAAGCCGTGGTGGCCTAGGGAAGCCGTGGTGGCCTAGGGAAGCCGTGGTGGCCTAGGGAAGCCGTGGTGGCCTAGGGAAGCCGTGGTGGCCTAGGGAAGCCGTGGTGGCCTAGGGAAGCCGTGGTGGCCTAGTGGTTTGACCTATCGCCTCTCAAACAGAGGGTCGTGGGTTCAAACCCCGGCTCGCACCTCTGAGTTCCAAATTCATGTGCGGAATTACATTTGAAATTTACCACGAGCTTTGCGGTGAAGGAAAAACATCGTAAGGAAACCTGCACAAACCTGCGAAGCAATTCAATGGTGCGTGTGAAGTTCCCAATCCGCACTGGGCCCGCGTGGGAACTATGGCCCAAGCCCTCTTGCTCTGAGAGGAGGCCTGTGCCCAGCAGTGGGATGTATATAGGCTGGGATGATGATGATGCAGTTCTACATTAGCTTATACTTGGTTTGGATAGGTATTTATCTAAATATAAACAACAATGTCAATTGGTGTCTTAAATATTGAAATTCCCCCATTAACCTATCTAAACATATACATTTCTGTATTGAAATACACTAGTCTAATTTGTATTACAAGTAAAATGTTTAAAATCCTTGAATGTACCAACTGGCAGCTGAATTTTGTTTACATTTAGTTAAATACCTATTCAAACCTAGCATAGTACTTGTCATTTGTGGTAATGATTAGGGACCTGCAGAGTGATAGATAAGTGTCAGGTAGCCGTTCACTTATTGATGTAAGCATATAGTACAATTTATCGCTATGAATCTTCACTTGACGCGGCTGTAGCTGGGGTAGGATCTTATCCTTTAGGTAACAGGTTCGATTTCGAATCGCTTGCACTTGCAGCTGCCCTAGTACTATGCAATAATAGGTATAGCTTTTACCAATTTGATTCTTAGGCCACTATAGAACTTTGTTATGATGACATTTACGTCACTTGATAAACGCTGGGATAGACAGACAAATAAAACTGTTTACTAAGATAAACTTCTATGGTGACCTAGCAGGGCTACTACGAAACTGGAAACTCGAAGTTCGTGTCGTGCGGTCCCTCTGACACTTATACTATTTAATACGAGAGCGAGAGGGACAGCACGACACGCTTCGAGTTTCGAGTTTCGTAGTAGCCCTACAGGCCAGGAATCAATGTGGTTGATTTGATTATAGACTATGTTTACACATGTATTTATATATTACATATTTTATTATATATTACACTATGTTTACACACAAGTCTTGTTGTCTTGTGACAAGTGAAAATTAGTTGCTGAGCTCGTGTAAACTGATCGTAAATGTCTGTGACTATGACTACAAAGCTAGCATGGGTTCGATAGTCGCGAGGCGTATGCATTTCTATGTAATGAATATAAATGTTGACACAGCGTCGAGTGTACTAGTTTTATTCTTACCTACATTCTAATATTCAGCTGCCGCTTGCATCCACCGGTTGCCCACAAATTTCACGATTTCCCGATTGTTCAACATGTCTACTATTTTTTTCTTTATTACATTTCCAGATATCCGCCATCTATGAAAGTCAACCGCAACTCTGAGGACTTCGATCGTGACTCCGATTGGCCCTCACATAAGTTTTGTAAAGAAATCGCCTCTGATTTCCCTAAGAATTTAGAGGCGATTTTTCCGGTGTTTATGCCATTTGAAAATAAGGGTATTAGGTAATTATGATCATTTTTATTTTTATAAATGATTTGAATCTTTGAATCTTTTGAATCTTTAAAGGTTTTTTTGTGACTGTACTTTTTGTTGAGTTGCATTTTCATTTACACTTACTCTTGCCAAGTTTCAAGTCGATGCCGTTAACTGTTGAAGAATTCCGTTCTGCGTAAACACTCGTGGTTGGACCACCAAAATTTCACCACCTTAATATTGTGTTGTCTCCAGACTTGCATAAGTATGTCAAGTTTCAGCTCAATTGGATACCAGGAAGTGGTCGAAAATTGTTTGTTTTGTAACCGTCAGATACTTGCATAATGTATGTTTGTAATGTAAATATTTATAAGTTTGTATAAAGTGTATTTTATTGTATTGGTGAAAAAAAAACGGGTGCATACAGAACTCTAACCCATTTGCTCGTCTACGCATCTCTCTAAAGGTCTTCTTCTAAAATTAATAAAAAATAAGAAAGTAATTAGCTGTCAGTGAGTTTATGATCCATTCACTCATACATAAGCAGTCAGATTGTTTAGTATCGTATCTATTGTAAAAGTATTAGTTTCCTGTCTCCTTGTCTATGGTCTGGTATTTGGATGATATGATTATATTTGTGTTGCCAGGTTAAAATCACTGCTCACTACTAAGTTAGGAGTGCCAGCGGACGTGGAGTTCGACTTGCCTTGGCATCCGCCAACGTGCCCGCAGGACAAAGATGGCGCAGGTTTCACGCAGAAAAAGTCCAAGTAAGTGAAAACTAATACTAAAACCGGATTTTTTATCCCATGGAAAAAACGTAAACAAAGGATACTGTTTTCGTATGCATGCATAATTTATTTATATTACACCTGGGTTTTTAAGCTGTGGGCCGCTTGATGCGAGACGTCACTCAGTGCACTAACATTCGAGACTGAATTCGTAATCGTTTTCCAGTGACTCTTGTTTTGTTATTTTTTTCACTGTCCACATTTGTGTTATATTTTTATTCTAGTTAAGTTGTTCATTGTTAGGGTTTCCGTTGTTTTTCGTTCATTGTTGTATGAAAGGATGGACTCCAGTCCGAGTACTTCTCGGTCAAAAGACGACTTTTATAAGTTGTCTCCCGTAAAAACGACTCTTTTATCGAAAGTACAACAGAACTTTATATAATATTTCTAGCGGGCCATACCTTGAAATCCCCTGAAAAGTCACTTTGACAATGACGAAACTTTGTTTTAATTTTTTCCGTGGGATTAAAAATCCGGGTTTAGCTAATCTTTCTGCAAAGCAAAGTAGATTTTGTAATGTTGTGTGTGTGTGCAGTAGAGGGTAAAGTGGTAGCCGGGGAAATAACTGGTATAACAGACATTCCATCCTAGCCATCCAAGTTGATACAATAGACAATCAGGATTTTTCTCTAGTTTCTTTTGATCAAATATTGTGACCAACCGTTTTTATAATAAAACGGTCAAAGAAAAAAGAACTACTTTTTGCACATCAATTGTGTTTTTGCTAAATGTTTACATTTACACTATCTAATCTCTATCTAGTATTTTATCTATCATTGGGCTAAAATGAAGAATTAGAGTGTAGAGTTGTATGTAGAACTATTCAATAAAATTAAGTTTTCATGTTACTTTTTAATTTCTTTAAAGTTTCCAGTATTTAAAAATATTTGGCGTTTATAGAACAGATGTTAAATTGAAATAAAAAAGTCTTCTAAATATGTGTTTGGGTTCAGATGAGTGAAATGTAGGAATCATTTTTGATTTAGTGCGCGACTGTTCAAGATTGGGAGATGTAATAGGAATGTGCCCCGCATTGGAACCTATCGACCATCCTTTTATGTACTAGTTACAATTACAATAAATAATTTTGAATTTTCCAGGCAGCAGTTGGCTAGTGAAGTGGCGGACACAGGGTATCTGCGACAGAAGCTCTTAGAGTACGTCGCGGACGGAGACATGTCTATAGTGAAGCATATGCAAGATGCTGAGATAGGGCAACGGATATACGCCGCCGTCCAAAAGGTACGGCTACCTAAGATCGAGTTCACCCGGCATTGTCCTGCACGTTTTTTTGCAGTATACGTCGAAGCTTTGTACCGAACGTTTGTACTGCAAAAATAAACGACATGTGAATGGTTCTTTTCACCTCTTGTTCGGAAAGTTTAATTTTCATGGGTAGATAGCCGGGTGGAAAATTGAGTTTTCATCTCTAGGGTGGAAAGTATTCTTTTTAATATTTCGATTAGCCACGGAGTCGAAGATAATTGAGTTACGTCAATGACACTTTTTTTTCACGTTTCGGCATGGCCATCTAGATGCTTAGTCCCTGTTCCTATTCCAAATTCCAAACACCTTCAATTTATTTACGGACTAGCCGTTATCTGCGACTCCGTCCGCTAATAATTCATTTAACTTGCGGGAACTTTGCAATTTTCCGGGATAAAATTTTATTACATTGAAATCGGTTCAGTGGTTTAGACGTGATGAAGTAACAATCAAACAAACAAACAAATCAACAAACAGACTTACAAATTTTCGCATTTATAATATTAGTGGGATTAGTGAGATTTTAATGCAACTGCTTGATTTCAGAAACTAGCGCCAAAATGGTTGCTTTACACTCTTTCGTCTCTGTACTGGCGCGTGCGAGGCAACAACGTTAATGCTTTACATTGCCTCCTCACCGCGGGTCGGACGGTGCAGGCGCGGTACAAAGACATCGTTCTCACCTCACTGGCGTCTTTGTATCTCGAGATGGGGTATTTTGATGAAGCATTGGCGGCGTCAGAGGAGGCGTTCCGGCTGAGTCTTTTTGAGGTAATTTTAGTCTGTTTGAATTTTAGCTTGTTTTTTTTATTGCAGCAATAGTTGTAACGGTGTGATTGCAAGTTAACTCACCACACAGGGTCGGCTGGCCCCAGGCCTCCAGTCCCAGGGGACCTCCAAATATGTCTTACATCAATTTTTATGACCGGGGGGGGGGGGTCTGGGTCACTTTCAGCTTTGGCGCCTTAATCTGCCACTTTACTATTGTTTTGAGCTTGAGGTCCCAGGTTCGAAAATATTTGTATGATAAATACAAATGTGAACGAGTCTTGGATGTTTAAATGCATTCTAAGTACGTATTTATCTATATAAGTTTGTTTATAGCTTTGCTTAGTTTGGGACTAGTTCAATTAGTGTCAATTGTTCCATGATATATTCAGCGGGTTAAAATTTGGCCCACTCTACATGCAAAATTAACCTATTACTACATACATTTGAGGGCCAGATTTTTGACCGCTCAGTATATGTATTTTTTTATTTTTCCAGCCAGCGACAAATTTCATCCTAGCCGAGTTGAACATGTTAAAGAAGCATCGCAACACGCACATGTTCCACCTGAAACAGGTGGTGCGCGTGGACGCCGGCTTCATGAACGGGCTGGCTCGGAACCTGTTGAACGGCTGGGCCTGCGTGCAACGGCAGGCCAATACAGAGCAAGACACTGGTAAGTAGGCTAGTGCAGCGGTCGGCAACCGGCGGCTCGCGAGCCATATGCGGTTCTTTGGATGTGAAGCTGCGGCTGTTACGCAAGTACTATTTCATCATCTCAGCTACGGCTGTCCACCGACGTCCACTGTTTGGACATAGGCCTCCCCCATAGACCTCCAGTTCGGTTGGCAGCGGCTTGCATCCACCGTGAACCCGCGACTATTTATTGTTGGCAAAAAAATGTTTGTGGCTCTTTAAAAACTTTGAAATTTTGTAAATTGTAATTTTTGATTCTTCCGACTCAAAAGGTTGCCGACCACTGCTAGTGTCCCAGATAATTCTAATTATACCTTGACAAGTTCGTACGTGACACTCGTTACACCTTCCCTGCGATAGGGCAGCGCCTGTGCTGCATGTATTAAGTTTTTTTTTACAAGTTGACGGGGGTCAATTAAGTATTATTTGACGTCTCTTAACTCCGGCTGTTTTTCTTTTATAGAATACGGTGAAGGTGACATCTGCGCTCCTCTCGAGCCTGGTATCAGCATGGTGTGCGAGAAGGACGGCACCAACTGTCACATGAGCAACATCCACTGCTACAACAGCCGGGAACGAGGTTAAACAACGATTTATTTATCAATAAAACTTATCTCTAATTCCATCTTTTAATTTTTGAATGTTTGTCAACATTTCCTTACCAACCAACGCGTAACCATTTAACGGGTAGAGTAGTTTTCTAATATTTTTTTGTGTTATTTAAAAAATTGAAAAATAGTGAATCAAAGGAAATCAATTCAATATCTTGTTATTGTTTTTAAAAGTACTTACCTAGTTAATGTTTCTAGCAATCAATTTTGCTATAAGTAATTATTTATCCCAAAAGCTTGATGAAGTAGTATTATTATGTTTGTAATGAACTTAATATATGAATTTATTGATAGATAAGCTAACATAGATCAACATGTTTTCAACCAAAACCAAAATGGCAAGAAATTCAGACAGCTAATCGGACACAGTTCTTTTTTTATTTAAATAGGATTAAACGATCATCTGAAAATAATTTTGGTCCTTACAAAACAACAGTAGACCTCTTTACATTCTTAATCCATGAGCATACGCAACATAACCGATCGTTAGATTCAGGAAAATAATAAAGTTATCAAAATTCTATTACGTAATAATCAGCATTTGACTAGCTTAATGTGTGTGTGCAGTCGCTACGCTACAGCTTTAACTAATTTTATGGGTGGATCAATTATTTTTTGTTGTTATTCTGACCCGTCAGCGAGGGGACAAAAGTAGTAGGTGCAGTTTAATAGAAGAATGTTGTGTCACATTATCCTAAAATGCTTAGATGACCAATTATAGAAGGGACTTAAAACTACCACATAAAGGCATGTTTGGAAAATTTTAATCCTAAAAACTTATGTTTTAAAGAGTGACTCAGGAGACCGTAACTATAGCAACGAGTGACAAGAAAAAGTTGGTCGACTCTTATCAATGACTTAGGCACTAAATATGCTTATTCTATTATACTAAAACTAGTATACACAAAAACTAGTACCTATATATAAAAAAATAGGACTCTAGCACACGTTTTAACGTTTTTCATCTAATTGAAAACCTTAGTTGTTGCACTGGATTCTTAAACTTACTTAAACGTAGCAAAATTTTCGCAGATCAACCGCAGTATATGAATGAAGACGCTTTACTGAGACAGACGTGACCGAACAAGCAGATACGCTATTTTGTGAAATTGTCTTTAATTACACTGGCGATTTTGTTGCCCCATATGCCTAGGGGGGGGGGGGTCCAACAGTGACGGCTGATATGATGATGATATCATATTAAACGACTTACATTGTTGTTAAATATCAAATACGGGACGGGTCACGAGTAAATGTCTACTCGTGACTACAGCCTCGGCAATGTGTTCGAAACGTCGAGGTAAATATTACTAGCGTAATAAGTAGTATTTGATATTTGACTATGAGTGAAAATCAAGAAAGTTTAAAACATTATACTTACATTGTTGTCAAAAGCTTACCATTAAACCCGGATGTTTAATCCCATGGAAAAAATATAAACAAAGTTTCGTCATTGTCAAAGTGACATTTTAGGGGATCTCAAGGTACGGGGCAGCTAGAATACTATATAAAGTTCTGTTGTTACCATGTTTTTCTCTATGTCCGATAAAACGCCAACTACGGGAGACAAGTTATAAGTCGTCCTTTGACTGAGGAGTCCATCCTTTCATAAAACAATGAACGAAAAACAACGGAAAACGTAACAACGAACAATTTAACTACAGTAACACATAACAACAATGTCAACAATAAAAAATAACAGATCAAGAGTCACTGGAAAACGATTACGAATTCAGTCTCGAATGTTAGGGCATTGAGTGACGTCTCGCACGGGCAGCTTAAAAACTTGGGTGTAATACCAGGACAATAAATAAATTATGCATACGAAAACAGTATTCTCTTTGTAAATTAATATAATCAAAGTGTAAATGCTAAAATAAAGATTTCCATCAATAAATTAAAATACTTTAATCTTGATTATCTAATAAAGTTTTTTAGTGGGAAGTCGATTTCTGACAAATGTGGAAACAATAAATATCTTGAATTCTGCAAATATTTTCCGATAACGGCAACACCTTTGTTTACATTTTTTCCGTGGGATCCGAGTTTAGAGTTAAACCTACGAAACCCAACTGACTGATTAGACATTAGTCAGCAAAGGTCCGAAACAATGAATCTTTATCTTTCTCCTCCGTTACTCAGCTGTGGTAGCAGAAAAGTAAATTAAAACGTAGTTGGGTTGATCAACTTTTCTTGTACCTACCTTGTTGCCATGGTTACGTCCCCTGGACAACTCTTTAAAAACCATGAGTTTCTTTATGTTTTCTGTAGTTAAAATTACATTTTTGTCGTGGTTACAAGCCCATTTTTTTATGGACTATCTCAAGCGTATCGGTAGAATATATTATAACGGTTTTTTAAGAAACTCTGTCACTGTTGTCTCTTGGACAACAGGACAGAATAAAAAACAAGAAAAAATTGATTGACCCCGTTCCTAAAACACCTGTTTATTTCTTCATAGAAAGCGGCTCCCTAGTCCGAATGCTCGAACTAAAGGGCGAAGACATCCGTTCATCAGTCGACCACATAGATGAGACAATCTTCGAGCCTTTCATTACCAACATGCCGAGCGACCGGGGCGACCGGCTCGCTCATCACAAGAACTTCGAGGCCATGCTCAAGACTGTGGACAGTGCCCTACGGGGCTGCGGCCCGAGGGGGTGTAGTTGTAAGTCTTTAAGTACAATCACCTAGATTAATATCTGCTACAGCGGAGCGCGCAAAAATATCTGACACGTCCTAGCGGCCCTAGAAATAGAGTCCTGTCAGATATTTATGCACGCTGCGTGCTACATATGAGTGCTGGTATATTAGATATGGTACTAGCTTCGTAATTAGTAGAATTACTTAAGTGTTTTTTTGCTAAAACTTGAACACACTATTTCCCATAAATGAGATCAAGCTAACCCCTTCCCCTCCGCGCCTCCGATCACGAGAACAGTGGGAGTAGGAAAACCTTTGTCAGTTATTAAATTGATTCCTTTATTCAGCCATAGACTCTTAGTGCGTTTTGAAACCAAAGCACTAAGTAGACAAGGGCATATCAAATTATACTTACTTGACATGATAATAAGGGTCAGAATAGTCTACACCTCTAACATATATCTAGTTTCATATCAATACCAAACCTTTTTAATAAACAGCGTCGTAAGAGTTTGAATCAAATAATGTTCTATTTAATTGTCAATGTTTGTCAGTGCTAAGATGTAGTGGTAGGATTGCTATGGTCACCTTTAAACAAGATTATGTTTAGCAGGTTGAGAGTTTGATGCAGATGTCATACTCAATTGGTAAAGCAGATTATCGCTCATACTGAGCAAAGGAAAATAGATCTTAAGGTGACGAACCATTTTTTACTCCGGCTGTACCTACGATCTCCAAGAAAATCAGAAAGAGTCGTGTCACGCATGACACTGAAGGGCTGTTTCACCACCCATTGATTAATTTTAATTGACGGATGAATAATAAATGTGATGCGGTCTCCGTCTATGCGAACAACAACGACGGCATCACATTTCTCCATCAAATAAAATTAATTAATGGATGGTGAAACAGCCCTAAGCCTAATTAATTATAACGCTTGTTGCTTCATAGTATAGTCTATCTTTACCCCCAGCGCAAAAAGAGTCTGTGTGTGTCGGTGACTGTCTGTCTGGCATCGTAGCCCTCAAACGGATTCCTTGCGGTGGTTCTTAGCTATGTTTCATCAAAATCGGTTCAGTTGTTTTTGATATATTGAATTTCGAAATGACAAGGTTCAACTTTTCTAAGTTGGTTAAGGTTATTATGTGTTGTCTTTTAATTTCGATCCGTATGTTTGTAATATGGTCAGAATTGTGTTCCTCAGATATCCAACCGGACGACTTGGCGCTGAAACAGGAAGACTGCACGTATCAGCACCTGCAGCTCGGCTACTGGATGCACATCATCAGCTTCCGGCAACTCATCAGCGACAATGAACTCAAGTATGTGATGGACTAGTTTCTGCCTCTCAAACTGTCTCCAGCCTCTTAAGCGAAAGATCGTGGGTTCAAACCCGGACTCGCATCTCTGAGGTTTTAAAAACCATGTGCGAAATTACATTTAAAATTTACCACGAGCCTTACGGTTAAGGAAACCATCGTGAAAAAACTTACACTAACCTGCAAAGAAATTCAATGGTGTGTGAGGTTCCCAAATCCACTGGGCCGTGTGGGAATTACGGCACAAGCCCTCTCATTCTCAGAGGAGGCATGTGCCTAGCAGTGGGATAGTGACGATGAAGTATATCAAATGTAACAACTCAGTTCAGCCAGTGCCGGATTGAGACATTTTTGATGCCATAAGTAATCCATCCCTGTGCCCCTAATCTCCCCACCCATAACCTCCAAACGCCCAGAGTCCTGTTAGCAGTAACAAACCTTACCTTTAATGTGCTAGCAAATTTTTTTGGTGCTGTTGCCCCCCAAGACGTGATGCCCTAAGCAATTGTTTAATTTGCTTATGGCCTAATCGAGCACTGAGTTCAGCTCTTACCCTAAGTGTTATCAGTAGATAAAGTAGGTAAACTATACTATCATCAGCTTTCAATCTTGACATTTGCTTTTAGTCTGATTTTCGACCTTTCTTTGTTGAATCAATAATAATATGGATTTTCATTCCCCGATTTTTTCCATACCTATTTCTTCAAACAGATTGCCGCCTGAAATACCTACGCTGACGCCAACCAACAAGAAGGTTCCAGAATGCCGCCTCTTCTCGGACCCTTCCGAGGACTTCTTCCTTGAGCGCCTGAGTCGAATCGACACTGACAACTGGGAACCGGTACTGAGCCTCATGCATCAGTTCGCTGAGATATTCGACTACTTCGACTACAGCAGTCTGGGGGCGAAGATCGCTAAATATGTGGATGCTGTGAGTATGATATAATCATCATCCCAGCCTATATACGTCCCACTGCTGGGCACAGGCCTCCTCTCAGAACAAGAGGGCTTGGGCCATAGTTCCCACGCGGGCCCAGTGCGGATTGGGAACTTCATACGCACCATTGAATTGCTTCGCAGGTTTGTGCAGGTTTCCTCACGATGTTTTCCTTCACCGCATAGCTCGTGGTAAATTTCAAATGTAATTCCGCACATGAATTTCGAAAAACTCAGAGGTGCGAGCCGGGGTTTGAACCCACGACCCTCTGCTTGAGAGGCGATAGGTCAAACCACTAGGCCACCACGGCTCTCAATGAGTATGATATATATGGTGTCAAAGTATTAAAGACAGAGGCCGTATTGTCTAACGTTTCTGACAATCGCGACGCGATCACAATCAAATGACACTTTATGTATGCAAAAACTGTAATTTGATTGCGATTGCGAGCGCTGTATAGAAACTTTACGCAATAGACCCTCTGGACTTACGATAAACGGAGTTTAACCTTTTGAACGCCACAGCCGGCAAAACACGACAGTTTAAAAATCGTGCCATAGGCGCCATGTCGGCATTTCGTGGCGCCTATGGAACAATTTTCAGAAAAAAAAAACTTGTCGTCTGTGGCCGACCGTGGCGCTCAAAAGTTAGGTGTTGATAACCTGAGCATTCAATTGTAATGAGCACTCTAGCGACTGTTACATTTCAGGTAAAACTCACGAAATAAGCAGGAGCGTTTTAATAAGCATTCAAGCGAATCGACAGTTTTGTTTCGAGCATCCGTCCGACACTATCGTGAATAATTATATTTTCATCACACTTGCTCGTAAACAGTGTAATTACATGCAGGCTACCTTGGTTGTAACCCCCCAAATAAAACCCTCGACCTTAATGTGCTTGTCATGAAACCCGTGGTCGGTAAATGAGTCATTGCCCGTACTAATTTTCATGTCATGAAGCCCAAGGTCGGTAAATGAGTTTGTTACTGCATGGCGTGCTGCTGCTCCGTGCGCGCGCTGCGCACGCACGACATGCACATGCTGTGGATTGCCATGAGCGCAATCAGCGGTATCGGCAATTTTTGATAAAATATTAGTTTTTCTTTTACAAATATACAATTTTACTCGCAAATGTGATGAAAAACATTGTATGTCGCACGGGCGGTACTAGAATTACGAACATCGACTTATTAAAGCCCTCAGTCTTCGACTTCGGGCTTCTAATAGACTCTCGTTCGTAATTCCTTATTTACCGCCCTTAAGACACAATGTACTATTTTGACGAGCATTTACTAGAGCGTTTCCTAGAATGATCGTGTAAATGTTTATAGCAATGTTTGGCTCTATGCTTGGCTCTGTTCGTTGTTCAGGTCGAATTTAAAAACGACGAATGCTCGATGTTCTGTTACAACTGTATGCTCAAGTTTATCAGCACCTTTAAGTAGTGACTGCGGGGCTACTAAGAAATTGGAAAATCGAAGTTCGTGTCGTACCGTCCCTCTCACTCCCGTATTAAATAATAGCGTCAGCGGGACGGCAAGATACGAATTTCGATTTTTGCACTTCGTAGTATAGGACCTGGTGAAATTACTGAAACGCGAACTGGTTAAATTGTTTATTTTTAACAAGATTGTATTATAAATACACCAATTTTATCATCTCATCAGAATGACTTCTAAAACTGCGGTATAAAAATGTTTCTTTTGCTGCCAGTGCCAGTTCTGGTGTAGTTTCTGTAATAAGAAAAGTGTCAAATTTGAACTTCTTAGATCATACTCAAAATGTACTCAGCGACACAAAATTTGGCCCACTTTATTATACACAATTACCTATTACTGCATACATTTGAGGACCAGATTTATTGCCGCTCATTATATTTATTTACTTATTTCTCGTCTCGGCTTTGTTTTAATTAGATTTTTTAGGAGACTACAGTTCGTTCGCGTTAATAATGCAGCGAGTCATTAGTGCAACTTAATTCAGTCTGCACATAAAGGACAGGACACAACCGTTGCGTTCGAGAGTATACGTATGCGTTCAACTGGTAACTGTGAACTTGACTTTATAATTAGGAACGATTTGATTGGATATCGGGCGTGGCTAGGCCGACGGACGTTGATTTACTGCATTTTTTAACCGACGTGAAAAAAAAACGGAGGAGGTTCTCAAGTCGACGCGTATATATATAAATTCCAACCCTAATGGTGGGAAATAGAGATGTTGCCACGAATATTCGGTAACTATTCGATATTCAGCTATTCGGTGATTCATTTCACTATTCGGTATTCCACCGAATAGTTCACAATATTCGGCCGAATACTGAATAGCAAATCATGAAAAATAAAACGCATAAAGTTTTTTTTTTTGCAACAAATTAGCATACTTATTATAATCTAGTAGTGGTAAGTTGTGATAAGTGAAAATAAGCTTTTTAGCATTTGTTGGTAACAAACGATTGCGCTTTTTCTCATAAATTATACCTGCTTCCGAAAAAAGCCGCTCACTAATACACTGCTACCGGGAGATGATAAATAAATCTTGGCAAATTTGGCTAGACGTGGATACATTTTTGCATTTGTTGACCACCACTTGTCTGCTGTCCGATCTAGGCGAACATTTTTCGTTATCGCACGTACTTCACTGATGCAAGTTTAACCTGTCATCCGCGAAAACTACTAAGTGTCACTGGCTCGCCGCGTTATTCGGTATTCGGCCAAATCACTATTCGTAGCATCTCTAATAGGAAAATAGGGGATGATTGATTTTTCACTCACTGATTAATGTATGACCACGCATAACTTTTTACAGAGTAGTTCGATTTTGATAATTCTTTTGTTACTGGATAGGGTATTCCTCGAACTTGGTCCCATATAAATTTGGGAAAAAAATTGTAACCCAAAGGGTGGAAAGAATTATAAAATAGTTAAAAACTTTTTAACAAAACAATTAAACCGCCGAAAAAACTGAAAAGCAAAAAATAATAAACCTGTTTTTTGTTTAACCTTAATCTACGTACCAGTTTGAAGTCGGTGCTTTAGCACTAGCCAGCAGGAATGGACCTATAGTCATTTACCTGATGGGCATCTATGACTCCTCCTGGCTCGTGCTGAGGCACCGACTTCAAACTGGTACGTAGATAAAGGTTAAACAAAAAAAGGTTTATTATTTTTTAATTTTCAGTTTTTCGGCGGCTTAATTTTTTTGTTAAAAAGTCTACGCGAACGAAGTGTAGTTTTATTGTGTTGTGTCGGTTGTGGCAGCAACCGCGCGCGTGGCTGGGCGCGCTGGCGGCGGGGTGGTGGTGCGGCGCGGGGGGGCGCGGCGCGTGCGCTGCGCGCTGTCTGGCCGCCGCCAGTGCGCGCGCGCCGCCGCCCGCGCAGCCCCGCGCGCTGACGGCGCTGGCGCAGCTGCTGCACATGTGAGTACTGACAGGATAGCTGTACGTCCACCAGCGAGGCATAGCGAGACGACGATTACACCTTAAAATATAAAAAATATAAATATCAGGGACACTTTACATCAATTGACCTAGTCCCAAACTAAGAAAAGTTTGTACTATGGATACGAATAAACAGCCTAAAACCTTCACCCTTAACCTTAGGGTGCTATTTACTCTTAAACTACTAATAATTCTCAAATAAACTTAGAGTCGTTATAGTTTTTCTTGTAAGTTTGATATACTTCCACCATCATGATTTTTTTCAAAATTTTCAAACCAACAGTTTACATTTTGGAGGGGTGGGGTTCACTCGACGGACGAACAGATAGACAGACAGACATAGCAACATTATAAGGGTTCCGTTTTTGCCATTTTGGCTACGGAACCTAACTACCTAAAAGTATAACTGCAAAACGAACACATGGATGATAATTTGTTGGAGTGTGGGTTCTAGCACAACAGCATCTCGAATTCAGTAATTTAATTAGTATTTTGTTACAGGCAATCGAAACACCAGGATGCTAAGGATGTTGCGTATCTCGCATTCTATATGGCGCCGAAGAGTAAAATCGAAGCGTTCCTTGTAGCCGTATCGCATGCTTACATGGTAAGTTATGGGAAGCTGGCCTTACAGAGTGCCTCAGACCATGACACTTTAAATGCAAGGTTCGATTCTACTTACTTAACTCAGCTACTTTTTATTTTTTCATACAGATTAACCCCTCGTATGTTGGAACTAAAAAAGTACTGAATTCTAGTCTCATCTGTTGTAAAAAGCACAAATTCTGCTGATTTAAAAAAAAAAACAAAAAGGTAGCCTTAAATTTGGCACATATCTATATCAAGACGTACGAGGGGTTAAATTTAGTTTTAGCTGTGTAACCAACCACAAACAAGACACAAACTGACAAATTGACAGATGACAACGAACCTCACGGCATTAGCGCCAGCTACCATGGTCACAGAAGAGTATTTCTCAAAAAGTTGTCTCGTCACGAAATTGACAAGAAATCAGTTTTGTCAAGAAATTATTAACCCTAAGGACGAGATCATAAAACATAAACTGCACATAAAACATCCAAAATTTCTTGACGTCAGGAAAACGTCACGAAATCTTGTGAGGAAAAAATCGTAATTTTGTAATTACATCGAAACTTTTTATTGGATTCAACAACAAAGATCACCTTTACCACAAGGGTTTGTATATATTTAAACACAATATTACTTCTTTTTTTGTGTTGAAATAGCGTCAGGATTTTTTTTAATAAGTGGACAACTGAAAAATTTTAAATGGAAAACTTTTTGAGAAATGGTCAGAAACCTTCAAGTGGAAGAGGGGTTAAATGGGTCAATCAACTTTTTAGTGTAGCTTGTTGCCATGGTAACGTCTCCTGAGTTACTTATTAAAAGTATCATTTTATGGGGTACAAATCCACTAAAAGTTAGGAGTTGTAACAGTTTTAAGGCAATTCCTTCATGGCTCATATCATCTCCTAAGCATGCTTATAGTTAAATGTACATATAATGCAAAAAAAAAAAAAAATAGTGTATCACTGATGTCTCCTGCCTGAGTTACGGGACGGAATAAAAACGCGAAAAAGTCTATTGGCCCAAATACATAGACACTTACTGTCCTTAGGAGGAGTACGAGCAAGCCGTCTGGATGTACCGCTACGCACTGACATTCGACGACAAGTTCCTTCCCGCCAAGGCTTGTCTGCACGCGACCATGTGCCTCATGCTGTTTGGAGAGAGTGCTAAGGCCAAACCCCCTAAAGAGGACTAGATATTAAATAAAACTTTATTTTATGCGATAAACGCTGCGTTAAACGCAATGCGTTTGACACACATCAATTTTGTATCAGATAATTTGCCGCTTGCCGTTGCGTTCACCGCGTAAGACAATGTTTAGTAATTAGATTATCTGATGCAATTTGATGTGGATAGCCGTCCTAACCTATCGCCTCTCAAGCATCGTGCGGCTTCTGAGTTTTTCGCATATTTGAAGTTTACCTTTGGTGTGCACAAACCTGCGAAGCAATTCAATGGTGCGTGTGAATAATCCGCAGCTATGCCCAAGCCCTCTTGTTCTGAGAGGAGGCCTGTGCCCAGCAGTGGGACGCATATAGGCTGGAATGATGATGATGATGAATTTGATGTGCGTCAAACACATTGCGTTTATCGCATACCGGGTGTGGCCTGTAATACGAGCAAATAATTAAAACATAGATCGTACTCGTCAAACTGAACAACATTAGTTCAGCGACTTTTAAAAATAATGGAGTTTTTAGATTTTCCTTTTTTCATACAAATTAAATTCTTCTATCAATGTACGCCATCCTGAACACAACTGACGTCGCCTGTCACGCTACAAACATCAAGCATTTTGATTTACATTGCTTCTTCGAATAAACTTTAAAGTGCAATAAAAATTAAAAAAAACTAATTATTTGTAAAAGTCGCTGAACTAATGTTGTACATTTGGCGAGTATAATCTATGTTTTAATTATTTGCTCATATTACAGGCCACACCCGGTATAACAACCGGGCGCTTGAGCATTCGCTTGTAACAGAACATCGAGCATTCGGTTTTTTTCAAACTTCTCGACCTGAACAACGAACAGAGCCAAGCATAGAGCTAAACATTGCTACAAACATTTACGCGATCATTCTAGGGAACGCTCTAGTAAATGCTCGTCAAAAATTTTATTATTCTTGATGATATCGGACGGCTACTCGGCAAAAAACTCGAAGCAAAATACCCTCGTTATGCTCGAATGCTCGCTAGAACGCTCTCTCTAATACGCACCTGTTTATTTTATTAGCGTTTACCTGTAATGTAACATTCACTAGAATGCTCACTATAAGTGAATGCTCATTTTATCACCACCAAGATTGCCTCGTGTTCATGCATTGGACGCAAGACGAAGTGAAGGCTTTCTTTCTCACCAACACGACGTGCACACAATTTTGCCCGTACAAGATATACACTCAATATAAATATCCCTTTGACTACTACAAAATAAAAAACAAGTACACATAGTCATAGCATAGCGCAATAATAACAATTGAGTGTATGAGGTTTTCAGTTTAGTAATTAACAACTTGAATAATGCGACTTGCACAATTTTTATTGCAGGCCTTAAACCGGTCTTTACGGTTATGGTTGAATCCGCCTATTGAAACTCCAAAGTTGCTGGCTCACTGTAGAGTTTTGTGTTATATTTTAAGTGTAAATATTAATGTGAATCATGTAGCATGGGGTCTCATATCGTTTAACTATTTCATTCGGCAAAATATTGGAGCAAACATTGAGACCTTAGAATTAAACTATGCATATTTTTAACTACCTTCAAAGTTTGAAAGGTGGTAGAATCCCAATTTATGTTTTTATATCTATACGTGAGCCAGCGCATGTCATCATTCCATTAGAATATAATTTAAGTAGATTTAGCTGTTATCCATTTTATTTTACTAATATGTTCCTGATTTAAATAAGTGTTTTTTATCTAAGCATAACAATGATAATTAATAATTATTACGGGTTCCAAAGTTCGAATTGTATTAATTAAGGGAGTATTTCGGACCCACCCTCGTACAAATTGTGTTTTCTGTACTGTATACAACGTGTTTCGTTGTTTTCTTAAGTAAAAAGATATAAGTTTGTCAAATTTGCTCAAATACTGAAAATCTTTATAAACTATTATTCGAACATATGTATATTTAGTTGTATTCTTTATGTAGTATGTACAGTCAAGGTCACTCTTATGGATATTTTTGTGACTTCGTGGTCTATTATCCAGGTTGGAAAGTATAAGCGATCTCAGTCGATTATTCTAAACTATACAGGCTGTACTAAATGTATGGAAGCTTGAATTTTCCGATAGATCCAGTTAATTCTATAACCTATTATTGATACCGTTTGAAAGAGCTCGTGAAGCACTTTCAGGATCAGTAACCAGTTTTTCGATATCCTGTATAGTTTAGGAATATTCCAGTGAGATCACCCTGTATAGCTTGGGCTATACCTTATGTGACTATAATACAAATTTTTGCATATTTTCGTTGATCCATATTTTCGAATTTGCCTTATTTACCTAAATTGGAGGGCTACTATGCTAAGTTTTATTTTTAATACAAATGATCTTTGTTTTTGATGTATAATGGAGAGTTACCACGATAACTTTGGTCACCTCTTATGTTTTTGTTGTACTTAGATATTTAAGACTGATCGGCATAAGGCTATTACTCTCAATACTGTATCGATATCTAAAAATACAGCATCTACAAAATAAGTACATGTTTTTTTTTAAAAGCCGTTTACTTTGTATGCGGGTCGTGCGCTGGTGGAACGGAGATGTGGAACATAAAATAGATATGTCGATGCACTAAATAAATAAAGTTTTCTGGACTAAACGACATCAATAAACGTAAAAAATATAAATTAAAAACTATACTTTGATCTTAGCTTAAAATATATACTTAGCTTTGTATATTGGATACGGTTAATGGATAGTAAATTTTTTTACGCATTTTCGATTGCTTTTTGATGCTTTCTTTACCAATAGGGCAATAGTCCAGTAAATTTATTTAGTGTTAATTAATAGTAAGATTAGTTTCATAGAAATAATACGCGAAGTATATTTTTTATGGAATAGGGTGCAAACGAGCAAACGGATTGCCTCATCACCATCGTAAGCGATTATTGTCGCCCATGGACACCTGCAACACCAGAATTCTCACAAATGCGACAATAACAACAACAACAACATTTTAGCCAAAAATCATTCTTTGTCAGAAAATTTGAGTTAATTTTACATGTTATGTCACATGCACTATTAGAATTGTCAAAAAATCATTACTCTTCCTTTGGCTTTGCCGTAGTCGAGTAAAACTGGAGAAGTTTTTATGATACTACAATATAAATTGCAACGAGTTTATTGAACGCCAACACATAGAAAGCAGTAAGTACAGAAACAGGAATGTAGAGACTTTCCAAGGTGAGCAATAGGCGGCCTTATCGTTTCAGAGCGATCTTGAGTGATGATATTGAATTTATTTTATTTTGAAAATACTTATTTTCTGTTTTTTAAGAATGATGTGAATCAAAGTAAGGTTTCATGCAATTGAGTACGTAACATTTGAGATAAAAATTACAGACACATTTCTGCTGTCACATAAAAGGAGAAAACGAGGAAAAGATTTGAAAATATCGAAAAAAATAAAAAAGGCTGTGGGCGAGATGAGTGTAAATGTGTTGCAAATGTCTACCTACCCGCCCTACTCATTTGACAAAGACCTGCCGCACACCTGTATCTACATCTATATCTGTATGTTCAACCCTCAGAGGAAGTAAACACATGGAGAGGCCCTATTCTACTATAGACACATTTTGTTATGCAAATATGTGTAAAATCGATATAGAAATAAAAAAAAACACGTATTATCTATTTCTTTCTAAGGTGTGTCGGCATATAAAAACAAAGACGGCATGACATTTATTTATTCTATATTCGCCAACGGTTTGTCATTACGAGCAAGTGACGTTTCATCGTGCCATCCGCCATCTTATGCGACAGAGGCTTTGTGGTACGTGAGCTGTCAAGTAAACTAATACTACGGAGTTTTTGGTGATTTTCAGTGTTATAAAAATACTTTTAAATTTGGTTTCGTGTTGTGGACATCAAGTGATGCAAACGCAATATGCCTTTGTGTTCCATAGAACAGTGTTCTTCTCGGAAAACGAGAAATTAACCGTTTTTGACTCTCCATAGGTTAGTTGCTATTATTCTATCAAATAAAATGGTACTTTCATGGTAATATTTACAAAATGATAATTAATTTTCTGAAGCTTTTATCATTTCCATCAAATATATGCAGATTTTTCACCATGTAACGTTGTATTTTTGGTTCCATTGAATTGTAAAATTGGCAATCTTCTTTAGTGATGTGTTGAATATCGACATAAGTAAAATTGAAATATCTATATATTTCGTCCATGGTTTTTGAATAATGGCTGTTCTTATTTTACAGATTCCCTAAAAATGTTGTACCTATTACGGCGGAAGTAGTTCGACTCTATAGGCGCAGATATGAAATCCACGGCATAAGAAACTGGACATCTGTTTGTTGCATTATGAAGAGTCGCAGTTCAACAGAACTTTAGACGTTATATATTATTCGATATTTGTAACATTGAGATAGTTGATGATGTATGTAAATTTAATTATTCTTCTATTATTTTCGTTGTTTTACAAATAAAGGATATTTAAAACGTTGTTGTTGCTTAATTTAGTCAGCACAAGGTAATCACGCGCTACTTAATTTGTGCAAGTCTCTGAGACAAGCCTAAGCTTTCTTTTGCACGTTCGGTTACATGTTTTTTCCACTTGTATTGTATTAGTTATCAGTTGCCTTAATGTGGTTTAAATTATCGTACAGAACTTTTTTTAATACCATATATACATTTTTGGCAGGTGATTTTCACTCGAAATCAATTTTTTTCTTGCGATTATTGTGGCCATACTAATAAATAATTTATTTGCTGTTATTTTTTCTAACCCCCTGTTAATAGACATGGCAAAGTAATTAATAAACCTCAATTTTTAAAAATTATTTTTCCAATAAATTGTTGCATATAAGTATTTAATTTTTTCATCATCATCAGTAGGTACTTCAGTAACTACTGATTTCGAGATGCCTCTACCCCTTATGATTTCCAAACGAATGTCAATCTCCTTTTACTTATATGCAGTCAAAGTAATTATGAACAAAGTGAATTTCAAACTGATTTTTCCAAAAAGAAACACAAAATATTGATACCTTTGCTGCTCAAAGTATTAGCCGCTAATCATTTTAATATCGATATCAAATATTTTGGTTTCGAAATCGATATCACAACCCTTGAGCGCCATTTTATGCGACATGTATGCACGCGGTATGCACGCGTATTTTGTAGGTATTTCGAGTCCATAGGTGTATAGGTCTATGGTTCAATCCCCTCCTTGTGTTGTTCGTCGTGCTCGGTGTAGCATTCAGAATGAATTAAATCTAATTTCAAGGGTGTTTAATCCAACTTATTCAACTAATGGCTGATGTATTATATTACGATGTTATACGTGGTACGTATTTAGACCATGCATATTATAGGAAAACACGAGTAGGATAATATTCTCATGCAATAGGACCACATGCTTTACAAAATTTGTCACTTACCAGATTAGAGATTCACCACCCTTTCGGAATAAGGCACTCCAGTTCTAAAAACAGTAAGACCCAACGGGCATATCGTTTTGTGAACTCTGACCAATTAATTTAGTTCATTACATTAAATTTTTGACACTAGTTTACACAATATGAAATAGTTCAAAAAAGTACGCAAAGTACAAAACTTCGCTGAGGCAGGCTTGCGCGGTCTAGAGTTAACTATATTAATAGTTAATATAACTGCAAGGCCGGGGTTAAGTATTGGCAAAATATATATCAACCCTCAGATTGCCTATGGACCAGAGATGTGCGAGGGAAAATTTCACTAATAGGATTTCTTCATTTTGCTGGCCTCGCTCAGCTCTGCATTCCTATAGGAGGATTTTTTCTCACACTTCTCCGATGAATGCATAGCCTAACCAAGGTTTAACGAAGACATTTTTTATTCTTTAGACCGCGCGAGCGGCCCGTAGTGATATTAAACCTTTCAGGGATTGTAGACTTGACAATCTACATTGAAATAAAGCCAATTAGGTGCATATAATGACGAAATTTTGCTGATTTTCTTGTTGACTGGAGATTATGAAGCACCCACAATAACTATTGGAACACGCACAAGAGTATCATGTGGTTACTAGTCATGTGCAGTGACCAATAGTTGTTTTGGGCTTCCTTTTTTTCGAATCGCTTGCTTCTGGTCACCTGCAACAGGACACGTTCGGGAAAGGTGTAATTTTATCAAGCCAAGAGCCATTTTCAATCTCAAATAAGTAAAGTATCATTTGGTTATTTTGAAATGAGGAACAATACCGTACATGCATCATGTATATTTTGAAACGAATTGATTTTGAAACGTTTAGCTTCCTTTTTATCTCATCACTAACGCGTTGGGTTTTGCATCTGACAAAAAGAAGACATGTTGAAATGAAAGCCTCCTTTTCGTAGTGGCGTCAAACAAATGTTAATATAGTAGACTACCTAATAATTGTAATTTGGGAACGCATTTCTTTGCTCTACAATTACTTAAATTTACAGAATAAAGCAATTAACTTATTTAACGTTATCGTGGAATGAATATATCGTATTATTTAAAATGTTTTTATGAGACCGCGGTGAGATTAGGAATGGACGATCTGTCATCTCAAGGTTTAATTTGACTGACCAGAGGCCGTATTTCCTAACGATTTTGACGCTCGCGATCGCAATCAAAAGACAGATTTCGCATACAAAAACTCCAAGTGTCCAAACATAATACTTTTTCTCGTGAGTGTTTGTTGCATTTATTGTACAGTGCCCTTGACTGTACCTACTAGTTTTGGAGATGTGGGTAAATTATGACACGTTTTAGGAACTAATATCATTTGTGAGTTTTTGTTTAGCCAACAGCAAGACGTGAATGGATTTTTTTCACGTTATGTAATGTTACATAACGTGAAAAAAAATCCTTTCAAGTCTTGCTAAATGATTGATTGAAATAAAATCAGATCAAGTGTTCCATTATTTTGCCTGCACTATCTTTGATAGAGAAAAATAAAACCTACTTGTCTTTGTGAAAACTTGGCTCTTAAAAATAGGACTTGGGAAAATTATGCAGATGTTAGATGATATAAATTAATAAAAAAAGTAACAAAACGAAGAAATAAAGTATTTATTTAATGCTCCGAAGACAGACACAATAATAAACGCGCACACATACAAATTATACATTACGTTAGGTATATTAAATATACACATTATTACAGCAAAAATACATAAGTTACACTGCACAAGACTCAAGAAGATGAAAAACTTATGACATTAGTGCCACTGCCTAAACACAATGTTAAACTTTTATAGTCTGCCAAGAGTTAGTAAAAAATATAAAAATCAGGGGTTCTTAACTCAATACAAATGCGATAAAAATATTTTTAAGCAATTACTTACTATAAAACAACACACGAACACCCAAAAGACACACTTGAAATGATTGAATAGTAGTATAGTCGCTGCGTCCGCTCGCCCGTTCGCTACACGTTTCACAACAACTACTTGCCTCGTACCACTAATAATTTCGTACCACGATGATATTTATGCGACTCCCGTTCTCATATAGTTTGCCATAATTAAACGACAGTTGCTATTCCGAGAAGTCTTAATATTTATCAACTCATATTTTACCTTTAGGTGTAAGTACAAAATTAGTACAAATTTGAATAATTTTGGTACATAAATATGATTTTGCAGTCCCTTATTCTTGTACAACTATAAGTCTCACCTCTCTAAGTGCAGTATCCTCCCCGACCTGTAAATTTTTAAAAATGCCAATTACTTTTTACGTAAATTCCGAAAAGGAACGCCCTCTGTCTATGAAGAAAGAATCATGTAATAATGATATTACCAATAAAAGAGTATGAGTATGAGTATGAAGAATCAAACTACTTAATACAGTGCGAATAGTGCGATCAGCCTCAGATGTAAGCAGAATAGTTTTCATAGCTTCTAACTTAATGTTTCGTTGTTATGTTTCAGTAATTTAAGATATACTCAGCGGCACAAAATTTGGCCCACTCTTCATAAAAAATTACCTATTATTGCATACATTTGAGGGCCATATTTTTTTCCGCTCAGTATGTTATCCATCCATCCCAGCCTATAACGTCCCACTGCTGGGCACACGCCTCCTCTCAGAACAAGTGGGCTTGGGCCATAGTTCCCACGCTGGCCCAGTGCGGATTGGGAGCTTCATACGCACCATTGAATTGCTTCGCAGGTTTGCGCAGGTTTCCTCGCGATGTTTTCCTTCACCGCAAAGCTCTAGGTAAATTTCAAATGTAATTCCGCACATGAATTTCGAAAAACTCAGAGGTGCGAGCCGGGGTTTGAACCCACGACCCTCTGCTTGAGAGGCGATAGGTCAAACCACTAGGCCACCACGGTACATGTTGTACATGTTAACATAGTAAAAGTCTATTTATGTATTTATTAAAACGTTCAAAGATTTTTAAATTTTCAAATAGTTAAAAAACAATGACGAATACAATAAAATATGCGACGGTTAAGAACCAATACCGTGTATCTACCATCTTTTAGCATGATAGTTAGGTGTTATTGATTCTTAACCGCCGATATGCACATGTCGGTTACCAAAGTGAGCGATGAAGTGCGGAATATGCCAAGATCGACCCGAATACAAATAGTCAGGTATGTTACCTACTTACCAACATCGGGGTGAATATTCGAGCGTTTAGTTTTTACATATCATTTAATAATATTGTAAATCTGTTTCAAAAAAATATATACCTCGTTGAGTTTCTTGCCAGATTCTTCTCAACAGAGGTTTTTCCGAACCGGTGGTAGATTTTTTTTGACATTCGTAAGTGCTTGTTATAGCCTAAATTGAATAAAGATATTTTGACTTTGACTTTGACTTTGATTGATTGGGTTAAACGTCATTATCCTCTCACGATTATTAGCAGAATGAGAAGACAAATGGATCAAAAACTATTCTATACATATAATAAATCTGTAACAAATCAGTGTCTATAAATTGAAAGTACTTAAGAAAAACTGTTACTAGAGAACCCAAAACAATGTTTTTTTTTTAGAATTATTGTCTGTTTGTCGGTTTGTCTGTTTGTCTATGTATTTGCACACGCTAATCTCAGAAACGGCTTAACCTAGAGAGGGATGCGATTTTCACTAATGTGTTGTAATTTCCTTGCATTAATTAACATTTAGTGTTAATTTCCTTTGAATCGGTTCACAAATAAAAAAAACGGAAATGCAAAGAATTTCCTGGAAAAGTTTTGGAAGAATTCCTGTTAGTACATAAAGCTGAAACTTTAAACAACTGTATAAAGTTTTGATTAAATATAGTCAGTAGAATTATAAAGATTGAACGTATTAAAGTTCCGTAGATTTCCTTAAAAGGAAAAAACATAACCCATAGGATCGCTTTATTGTCCGTCTGTTCGTCCGTCGGTCTGTCATATCTCGAGAAAGCGCAGAGATATCGAGTTGAAATTAAAACCATAATACTCAAATCTACAGTCCCATAAAGCTGTGAAAAACTCAAATTTCTAAGTTAACGTAAAAAAAAGTTACGTCTGTTTAAATATGCCTCAAAAAACGTACCTACCTATAGGTAAATATTTCGACACTCTCAAGGGAATCAAAATTTATAGGGTATTTTCTGTTGACTTAGAACTATGAATTTTTCAAATTTAATCTACGACTATATAATGCTCGTATCACTCACATTCGATTACAACTAAGGAATTGTTGAAATCATGCGTAAAGGTACACAAACAAATGGCAGCAAAACATAAATAATTTCTGAACTACATGCTGGGAGCTGTTAGAAATTATCGTTTTTTTCATCATGGACCCAACGATGGAAATATGGATTTCTGATTTTCGCCTTTGCTCTACTTATGGTGCTTCTGCACTGGTGTAATAAAATATTGTATAACGTTATAAAATATTTGTTTTATAACATTGTAATATAACAAATTGTAACAAATGTTATACATTGTTATCATGTTATATAACTTTTAAAATATTATACAACATTTTTATACCAATGTGGGAGCGTTTAAAACAGCTAACAAGTTGTAACAAAACTTAAAAAGTGTTAGACAATGTTATGGTGTTTTATAAAGTTATATAACATTTATGACAATCAATGTGGGAGCACCATTAGTTATGTTGTCATAGTAGTAAAATCTATACAATTTAAAACTCCGAGACTTTTCCCCCTGAACGTAGAGCTTCGTGGAGTTCGTAGAACTGGGTTTTAGAATCTTCAATTAAATGGCGCTGGTATATCGAATTGAGATGGATTCTGTTCTTGGCTGTGCTGACAAAAGAAGAATAAACAATATAGTTAGAATAATAAAAATTAAAAAGAAAAATTATATCGGTGTCATGATCCTACGATGAAATACATACTTATTCAAGTTCCCAAGTAGAGTATGAAGTTCTACACAGTTGGTTGGCAATTTGTGACTTTTCATAACATAAAGTTCACCTAATTCCGCCGTACCGTCAAGGAAAACATGTTTACATTATTTTACCTCATTGAAGATTGAGATTGATTGTTGTCTACCATTGTAAATTGGTGTTAAAAGCTACAAGTAGGCGTGCCTGCAATCAAAATTAAATAAATTAAAAATAAGGAAATAGAAACAGCACTAGCCCGATAGTGAAAATAAAATGGAAAAACAGATATACTTAGTAACAGTGTTTGCAGCTAAAATTACAATTTGGACTACTTGACAACTTGAGTAAGAATAAGTAGGTAGCACAAAACTTGTCTGATATAATTTAACATGATAGAAAACTGAAAAATTAACAAAACGACGTGAAAATCTTTTATAGCTGGATTTCATTTTGCGTCAGAGTTTATAATTATATAGCTTATAGGACTTATGTACGCTACTGCTATGAAGCAGCCTGTTTAACTCCAGCCAGACCACCCGAGCCGTACTATCTCATTACTTTCTGTGAGGTTTCTTTGGTCATAGTTGGCTAAGTATGGGCAGAGCCAAACTGTCTGCTCTTGAGTACTTTTCTAATTTCAACTGCGGCGTTTACAGCGTCATCTGTATCTTGTAGGTTTGGCTTGGATATGCTCCCTCTGTTACGTCCATACCACTGCGTGTGATTCACCACATAATCGAAACTATACCGCTACGTTTCTTAATTATTTATTTTTATTAAGTGACCGTCGTTACGACGCAAAACCTAGACACACAAAACAGATACATAAAATATATCTAGACTTTAACAGAAAACAAATAAAATAGCACCCTAATTTGCTATTACTCACTATTAAAAACAAACAAGTAAAACGAAGTAACAAACAAAAACTTAGCAAGTAAATAGTTATCAAATTAATTTTCACAGGCGCTGTTTAAAAAATGTTTTTTTTTGGGTGACAATCTTTCCCGGCCCGGATAACACCGACATGGAAATACCGGCCCTGTTTTTTGTGTAAGTACACCCATTTTTTCTTTATAATAATGAAATAGGTACAGATTAGGTACATCTACTGCATGCTTCATACCTACTTCGTACTTAATACACAGTTTTCCAGTTGGTACTTGAGAAATTAATCGGTCTTGCAGGAAAAAAAAACTAGATTTAATCGTTAAACTTAGCTTAAGCTTTTCATTGCGTCTTTATATACTAAAAGTAGCTTAATTGGTTCTAAATCTCAATGAATTTATTTCCAAGAAGTGGCCATTAGACAGCTGTGAACTAAATAGATTGATGCACCGTTGTTTTACTCGGAATGCATCCACGAGTTGAATCACTTGTAAAGTAGGTAAATCTTCAAATCTATTTTTACGTTGAAAACAGCTTCACAATTAATGGAAAGAATGGAGCATTCAAGCAATGAAGAACGTTACGCCACGGTTGGAAAATTAAACATAGATGTCGCTGCCATTCTGAATAAATCGTACACGTAGCCTGGTAAAAAGTGTATCAACTTGAATAATACACCATAATATAATCAATCAACTCAAGTTGTTACTCTTTTAATAGGTACACGTGTGAGGAATGGAATCTGGCCATAATGTTAGCCTTTTCTTCGCAGATAATCATGTAACGCTTTCGATGCTCATAAACATAATATTACCGGTGATCAGGTACATAAGCCATAAGTACGAAAATTCTATTTGTGAATCTATTGAGACTTAACTTTTGTGAAAGCCTGTGATATCTGCACTGCCTAGAATATTGAAACGAAAAGAAAACAAAGTTACTCTGAAAACGAACATAATACATTTTTCAATACTTTTGGTACACACCCACATAAAATATAATGAACAAAATTAACAAACAATAACCAAAATGAAGCAATAACTAAGATCTAAAGGTACAGTAAATTAACAATTTTATAGACCATATTTAGTAAATAAATTTAAATAAACAAAATTATCAATACCTAGTAAGAACAGATGTAAATTTTGTACCTTTTCCTTAAAATAAAATCAAATCAAATTTCATGAATGGAATCATTATAAAAGTCAATTGTTTTTTTTAATTATAATTTATTTTCATTTATATTTGGTAATACTTAGCAGATTTCTGATGTTACTAATTACGCATAGTTTAATAATTAATGTAACGTAAACGCTTTAACCTACTTGTCACCATTAATACAACAATCTGAAAATGGCGCAGCTAAGCGAATGTAAAAAATTTACACGTAAGAAAGTTATTTTAAGTTAGCCCATTAATACCTGAATACGTTGAACTGTTGAAAATGACTCCATGTAACATACTCAATAACACTTTAAGTAAAGATAAACTTTATACTCCGTTACCTTAAAGCCTTGAATGTACTTCGGTCAGTTACAAGTTCTTAGTCTTATTGACTGTTAACTTGCACTCATCGTAGTTTAGTAAATAGGAGCTGTACCCTTAGTGTAAGTTTTCGGTTACAAAATACGTCTCGATCGCGTTCGCGTTAAAAACTCAATTTGTATGGAAACACGAACATCGCAAACGTTCCGCTAGAGGCGCTGTTAGTGTTTGCATACAAATTGAGATTTTAACGCGAATGCGATCGAGACGTATTTTGTAACCGAAAACTTACACTAAAGGCTCTGTAGTAGCGTCACTAACGGTTTTACGTAGAATGAGTACTAAACGCTAAAACTCAAGACACAAAATTAAATGTTATGTAATGTACCTATTCAGGTCAATAATTAGTTCTTACCATTTTCCAGTACAAAACAGCCCGCGGCATGTGTCTAAATAATATTAACGGGGTGAAATTTTAAACGTGAATTAGAATTAGTGTTTAACATCGACTGCAACAATCCTGTTAATTAAGGATTAGTAGTTACCTAACTAATGAAATGTACGTGTATTTTTTATCGAAATAAACAGCTGTTTTTTTTAGGTTCAATAATTTGATGAATGAATAAATTAACTATACCTATTGTCCAGCTACTAAGCCTGAAACGCTAATTTTGATTCACATTTCAAATTTCATCCTGTATAATAAATAATTCATATTTGTTTGGATATGCAGGGATTTACGGTTAAGACGCAGTTAGAAAATACTTATTCGAACCTTTCTAAGCACGCCAGTTAATCCTTTGTAAAACAGTAAAAATGTAAGTAAGTTACACTTATTTTAGTGTAAGTCGAGAAATAGGATAATGAGGCGCGGTGATGTTCACACTTTCACAGCTCCGTAAAGGCGTCTTCACACTCGCAGACCATGAACCGCCCGCAATAGCCGCTGTCACACGCACAAGAGTATAGCGTTTACTAATCTTGTACAGTGGCCAGCAGCTGCTTTGGGCTTCATTTGCATCCATCTTCGGCCGACGAAGATTTGCTCCGTAAACGTAAAAATGCTGTTTGAGAAAATGGACCTCTCGTTTTGCATAACAAATTAAAAAAAGCTCTTTTATATAATGTACGTTTCATCTGTTCCACGCGAAAGCAAATGTCATAGAAACTTATTGGATAACAATTAATAACTTCACTAAAATCGATACTCACTGATATTTTTCTGTGTCAATATTAAATAATGTTTAATAATAAGGTCCTTTTTCTCATGAACTGCCACAAATAAACAATAAGCTAACATAAAAAATGCACAAAATAGTGTAAGCTAAAACATGGAAATCTAAAGTGTAAAGTATAATAGGTAAGCGCAATTAAGAATAACGTGTCGCAAATAAAATTGTTGATGATTTTATTAATAATCACTAGTAACAATGACAAGTAGTTTTGTCAATTTTAAGTCAAAGTTAAAAACATACAAAAGTAAGTATAAAAAAATATTCGTAAAAATAAAACCTTACCTTTTTTGTTAGTACTGACAATACATGTTAATTTAAGTGGATTTTGAAAGTGTACTGGCACTAAAATGTTGAGATTGTAAACCAGTTTTTTACACTAGTCCCCAAAACGATTTAATAATATTAAAAAATGCTTTATCTGTCACCAAATTAAACGGCATATTTTAATTCTTTTTCGGCCAATCGCGCGTCTATCGGAGCCGACAGTAGGTACGGCACGGCAAAAAACCGTGGTGTCGGGTAGCGAAGCCCTGCGGAGGAAACCATACTACCGGCTTAGCTGAGCACGCAACACATGACACTAATGCCATTTGGAGCGGTAAAGGACTACGTAGCTTCGTTAAAAATGTCCGTCTAGCGGTTTTATCTCTTTGACCAATATTTTTTTTTTAGTTTTGGGAAAATTTTACTTTTACAGGATTTTTACTCACTTTCTAATTGATAATTGTAATTGTTAACTAAACAAATTATTGACTTTTGTAATGGTTTTTTTTCTCGAAACTGTCAGAGCACCGTAAAGAAAACCGCCAAGTGCGACACGGACTCGCGCATCGAGTTTCGTACAAAATAAGTATCTATGAGTTTTAAGTGTTAAGAGAGCCCTAAGCAAGTATACTACGGGGCCATCTTATATACATTGGAAATGAGATATGCAGACGCAAAATTATCCTGTAATGTAAATATAAGTACCTACAAAACTATTTTCCGTATTTTACTAAATTTTAAGGTCAAACTTCGGATTAAAAAACAATTTGTCTTAAATAAACCGTATATTTTGAGATTCTCAGAACGAAACCTTTCATTTGATAAGACACACTCAGGATGAAATTTTATTTTTTTCCTTTTTTAATTTATCTCTACTGGACCTAAATTAAAAAAAAGTATAGGAAGTAGTTTTATACCAATCAATAAAAGGAAAATCTACAGAAAGTCTGTGGATTAAAAGTTACGTAGAAAATATTCATAATAAAAAAAACACGGAACCCTCTCCACGCGAGTTTAACTCGCAGTTGTCCGGTTTTGAGATATATTCGCGGTTTTTGGAGTTGTTTCAATATTTAATATTTTTTTATTTTCACTTTTTAGTGCAGCTAACTTATTTCAGTTACAATAGGTTAAGGCTACCCGTATTTAACTTGGCACGTTGCAACTTACTCGACCCCCCTCATTCTTAGCTTACAACTTAAAATAGATTCATCCGTACGCTCACTTATAAAACTAAAAAAAACACAAAGCTTAAAAATATGCGTTTTCCCTGTTCATTTCGCGACAAAGACGCTTACCGCTCAGTGGTTACCTGGCAGCACGCAATGAACAGAAAACGCTCACCAAGCCGCTGCGTGTGTGAAGTTGTCACAACTGATGAGAGGAAGCGGATTATTCTGTAGGATAATTTCCGCTTTCTACTACCTACTTACACATGGGTTCTCTAATTTTTCGCCGAAAATATTCCACTTCAGGATTGTTATAAAACTAACCTAACCTATAGGGTTCTACAGAGAAGTCCTGAAATATATTCTGTAAAGTTTACAGTTTCAGAAAAAAATTGTGCGTCTTTATTAAACAGTTGGCAAATTTATCATTCGGGAGCAATATTTTCGGCGAAAAGCCAGGCCCTGTACTATTTACGAAGTGCGAAATTCGAACTTTGTATCTTGGCGTCTCGCTGACGCTTATATTATTTTATACGAGAGCGAGAGGGACGGCACGACATGAACTTCGATTTTCGAATTTCGTAGTAGCCCCGCAGGATCCACACACAAAATAATATATTGCCCTTTCTTCCCACCCAATTTGTAGCCATAGGTACATACAATATAGGTTATTATTATTTTTACTCATGGATTTTTGTACTTGACGTATAGTAGTTTTTTTTCGAAACTTCACACGCACCATTGAATTGCTTCGCAGACTTGTGAAGGTTTCCTCACGATGTTTTCCTTCACCGCAAAGCTCGTGGTAAATTTCAAATGTAATTCCGCACATGAATTTCGAAAAACTCAGAGGTGCAAGCCGGCGTTTGAACCCACGACCCTCTGCTTGAGAGGCGATAGGTCAAACCACTAGGCCACCACGGTACATGGTAATGTTAACATGGTAAAAGTTTATTTATGCATTTATTAAAACGTTCAAAGATTTTTAAATTTTCAAATAGTTACAAAACAATGACGAATACAATAAAATATGCGATCATGTCTAAACCAAACGTAAAACAAATATTTAATGATTTAAGAAATACAAAAAATATTTTGTACAAAATAACAAAAAACAAAACAATACAATACTTACTTGACAAAAAACACAAAAGCTAAAAATGGCACTAGTGGACTGTCACAAATATTTCCATTACTACACATTTTTTTTAAATAAAAAAATATCTTAGGACGTGTATGCGCGGGGTGGTCTGGGGTGCGAGTGGCACAGGCTGCACGATGCTACCTGTTCAGAAACGGTGCCGTAATGTCCTGCTGCTCTATTGGATTGCGGGACAAGTGACGAGCGCTAAGCTAACTTAATTACCTATGTAGGTTGGACGAAAGAGAGGTAAGAGTTGCTATGTGTTTGATGTCGGACATTGTCGGTTAGTCGTTAATAGCGTGTATAATACTTTGAAGAACAATTACTTAACACGTTTTCGCCAAGATCTATCGGAACATGACCTAGAAGCTTATCAACGCTTGATTACGTTGAGTTTTGACCACAATTTTTATCAAATTCCGTAATTATTGTTTTTTAATCGTCGGCTAGGCAATTATAACCGACACCGTTAAACGGTGTCAGTTTTTAAGTTTTAATTGATTTTGCCGGTAAATTCAGAAGAGTCTGACTAAACTGACACTAACTAAAAACAAGGAATGTCGGCTTGTTGTAATTATCGTGAAGTGAAATGTAATTTGAAAGTTTTATTAAGTATATAGTTCATCCAACAGATATTGACACAGTTACTTTTTGAGGATTATAGAACAAAGTGATTTAAATAACCCGTTAACCCGTTATTTCAAAGTATAATACTTACCTGTGTTATTGTAACTAAATGTGCCATAATTCTCTTGGATGAGCGATATACAATAGTAGATTGTACAACAAGAGCATTAAAACGAGCCATTTTACCCGAGACGTTCATATAGCCAACCGAGCTGGTACGGCGAGGGTGGATAGACACGTCGAGGGGTAAATGGGCTTAATGCTCGAGTTCTACACTCTACTTTCCACTTCGATGGCGAAGCAATGAAATAGCAACAGTATTAGAAACAATTGTTCACTTACTGTGTACCTTTTATTGTTCATGCATTAGTGCACAATTATAAATTTTTAATTTTATTGATCTTATTCGATTGACTTGGTTAAATTTTAGTTTTATATAAATTAAAAACTATTAATAAAAATTACAAACTTCTTTGTTTGTGGCTGTTTACACCTGATTGCCTTGGTCTTAGACGAATATTTTATTTTATGCACTTTACGAGCATGCCAAGCGAAAAAAGATTTTCTACTCGCCGCGCAATTCCGACGCGTTTCGAATGGCTCCTAGCCTGCTTAAAAACGCTCCATCGACGCTTATGACTTGAGCCTCAATATCGCGATGTCTGTCGTCCGCACGAGCCTCCTTCTCGCTCATTATACTTCGTTAATTTAGTTACGACGAGGGTCATTTAGAACAGTTACGTAATTCTGTATCGATTTTATTATCTATCCAACTGTAATTGCGGCTGTGCTGTTGTCATGTTGCAATACGTAGTGGTAATAATTTAAAAACAATCGACTGTCAAAACTCTTATATTGTTACTACTTTTAAAAATCTCGTATCTTGAATCAATACGTCAGCAAAATTGACCCTTGTTATAATTTTCATAAAGTTCATTCACAAAAATCATCGATTTTTAGGTGCGAGCTTTTTAAAAATAGTGACGATAATATGTATTGTAAGGGTTGATTTTATAATTATAGCGTTCAAATGTTTCATTAATTACCGTCCGATATGTCAACTCTACCTTCCTAGCCTAGGTAAATTTTATCAGCGCTAGTTTGACAAAGCTTTATTTTATTTTTATTATTAACATCATATTATTTTATTTATTTATTTACGTGTGTACATCCGAGTACTGCCTTTTCGCAACGTAACGTTTGGCAACCTGTTTCATTTCGCAACTTTTCATTTCGCAAACTCTAAAACTGTAAATGTTTCAGGATTTATTTCAGGGCTATCGTGTAGAACCCTTTAGGTTAGGTTAGGTTAGTTTTATAAAAATCCTGAAATATTTACAGTTTCAGAAATATTAAAAAGTTGGGAAATGAAAAGTTGCGAAATGAAAAAGGTTGCCAAACGTTATTCGCCGAAACAGTAGTATACCGTGTACATCATATATCTTAAATCCCACTAATATTATAAATGCTAAAGTTTGGAGGTCTGTTTGTTTTGTTTGTTTGTTACTTCATCACGTCAAAACCGCTGAGCCGATTTAGATGAAATTCGGTATACAGATAGTTTGACTTCTGGGGAAGGACATAGCATAGCGATAACCGAATTCTACGCGGACGGAGTCGCGGGTAACGGCTAGTATTTTAAAAACCACAAATAAAAGATAATATTTCTAAACAGCATTGACGGGAAACTGCATAACAAGTTTAAGTAATTAATAAGCTTTACAAGATAACCGCATGGAGTCGAAAAACGCGGTAATTTCTTCAAATCGATCAATAATTTATAGATGCTAGTTGATATCTATAACTTATATCAACTAGCGTCGATTTAAAAAATGATGATGCTTTTCTCATTTTAAGAGGAGAAAACGAGCATGCGTGTCACCTAAAGGGAAGCAATCACCGCTGCCCATAGACACCTGCAACACGAGGGAAGTCACAGGTGCGTTTCCGCCCTTCACTCGCCTTTTAGCTTGAAGACTGCAGAATGGTGGTTTTTACAACTGTATAGTATAGGGCCTTGGAGATGGAATGCCCAGCGGGGCGTCCCGAAGCCCTAGCAAGGAGCCCGGCGCCGCCCCCTTACAGGATTAGCCGCAGGCCGCCACACGGATTTAAACCTGACGACCGTTTCCATAGTACTACGGGAATGTAGTAATATAACACTGTGGTGTCCCCTGATTAGATATGCACCTATGTACTTTTCGTCATATACAGAGTTTTTATTAGTAAAATATCAAGTAGTGGGTTAATTCGTAGATATCTATCTAATACTTTTAAACGAGCAATTTTTGTATATATATAAAATCAGAATCTCGAAAACGGCTCCAACGATTTCGATGATATTTGGTATGTGGATGTTTTCGAGGATGAACTTTAGGCCGAGCAAAGCTCGGTCGCCCAAGTACTTATATTATTATAGTACATAGGGGCTTTTTTTAATTAAACTACAAGATTTTTATAATATTTAAAATGTTCTGATTGTCTTGAGATTTTGTCGTCGTCGTTGTCGTACTCTTAATAATGTTAGCGATATTTACTTTTGAATATTTAATGTTAGGTTAGTTTTACTTTAACACTTTAAACGCGGTGAAAAACTTACACAATAACAAGTTAACTTACACACATTTTCTACACGTAACAAGGTATGAAGGTAGTGAATGTTCAAGTAAAAGTCAATACAGCAACAATAATGCTAACATGTGTGCCGTGAGCCGTGTGTAAAAGTTTTGCCGTACCGTTTCGCTCAATGGACACATGCCGGTGTCAATAGGACGAAACTACATACTATGCCTAGTTACAAACAAAATGAGTGTCCATTTTTTAAAGTAGGTACGTAAACAATATAAATTAAAATTACAATACCTATATAGTTGTGTTGACATTTATTTTTCTATGTAGATATAAACAACTTTAATGATAGTAGATAAGATAACATATATTTGCAGAAAAAGGGTGTAGGTACATGTCTTAGTGTTATGTTAGGTATCGTTCCTGCTTTTTCAGCTGCATTCATACAGCATGCAAATAGGTACATAGAGCAGGCACTCAATTATTTCTAATACATGTCATGTGTTTAAAAGCAGTGTCCAAGGAACTAACATCTTAATGTTTGTTTGTTTACACGTAATAACTTTACAACTGACATAAAGGCTAACCGTAATGTTTGTGCCCGAATTATAGATAACTTGTTTCGATAGATAAGTGACATCTAAAAGAGCCCTTTGCGGCCTACTTGCAGAATAAAGGTTTTGTTTTTATTTGCCTATGTAATATGTATTTATCACTTTAAGTAATGTACATCTGTAATTTTTGTGTGTAATAAGCTCTTCTTAGTTCGAGACAAGTTCAATTGACGCAAATGCCATACGATATTCTTATACCTATATAACTATTGGAGCCAGCCAAACACAACCCTCCTTTTGATCGTGGTCAGTCGGCTAAGAACAAAACGGGCGGACTTCCTCGCCACCGGATCCGCCGGCCGATAGATTAGTCACCCGAGCCCGAAGCCCCGCGGAAGTGAGGACACCCGACACCGGACCCGCCAGGGGGCGCGGGAGTGCGGGCCAAGTTCCACAAAATGTTCAGTTTTTAACTCATTTTTTCTTTACAGTTTATGACGCACGTACAATTTATACGAACATTTATAATTCCAAAGTACTTAAGTATTCAAAGGGTATAAGGGTCTTGGCAAACAGACGCTGTTTTTTAGTCATCTCAAAAAACAATTCTTACACGGACACGTAGGTACTCATGAACTAACTTTAATCCGCTCAGCTTTGTTTCATGGTTAACTTTAACTTTAAACATATTTTCTAAGGTCCGTGATTTGATCATTATGATGTAGGTAAGCAACTGCATCGCAAAGGCTTCGTTACCTCCTCATAATAAAATATAAAGTAAAATATAAAATAAAAAGTAAATGAATTAAGATTTTTATCGTCACGACATGATATTTGTTTTGTTTAAAAACACACTTACTTTTATATTTTTCTCTGCACCTATTCATTTATCTTGTATCGTGGCCTTTAATAAAATGATTACTTACTTAATTTTTACTTTTAAATAAAAGGTACGGTAAATTTTAAGACATGTCCTTGAATTACTTTTTAAGATTAGAAGTCTATATATGTATTCTAAAAATGTTAAAAAAGCTCTAAAAATTCAGAAGCTAAAAGCCAACGATGCTTCATTAATTACATATTTAGTTTATCACTAACTTACCTGTTACAACTTGGCCTTTTTTTAGTTTTTGTTTTTAAATCGATAGCTCAACATATTGACGGACATGCGTAGTGACATTTTAGCTGTCGATTTTGATAACGAAAAGTGACTTTGTTAAGATACTTATTTATTCATTTACTTAAAAGTTTCTAGTACAAGTTTGTAAAATAGACAATTAGAGAAAAAAAATGTTGAACAACTATTTTTTGCAGGAGTAAATATTTTGTTGTATTCAATCATATATTTAAAATGTGTAATTATCGTTAATTCGAAACTGTATTTTTTTTACCTTACTGCGGCAAAGCTCTAAAAGTGGACCATGATGACAATGTACATGGGACATTTACTTCAAACTATGTGTAGGTTTGTTTATTTGTTATTTCCGCTCCTTGTAAAAATCAGTACAATCATCAAAAGTGCTTAGATTTTTTGTACATTCCTAGACAGTTTTAAACATTACCATACTCGTATAGGCATACGAGTATTTATACTCGTATTAATACAGTCGAGTTCATAAACTAGTGAGCAAAAATTTTATGAAAAATATCTGAACACGGCTCTATTGTTAACAGATATTTTTGATAAAATTTTTGCTCACAAGTTTATGAACTAGACTGTACTGAGTGAAAACATTAAATTTGTCTAGGGATAATGAGGATCCCAAGACTTTTTTGATGTGCATATTAGATGAACTGATTTTTCAAAACGAGATGTAATTTTTTGATTTGCTGGTAGGACGTGTCAGATATCTTTATACGCTTCGCTGTGGCAGGTGACTGTACTAAAAAAAAAACCGGCCAAGTGCGAGTCGGACTCGCGCACCGAGGGTTCCGTATAAATATTTTTATTATATGATGTAGCTAAAAATTTACGGTTTCCCAATTTTCCCTTTATCTGTGCTATAAGACGTTGCTTTGTACCAAATTTCAAGATTCTGAGTTCACGGGAATTATCCTGTAGGTTTTAATACCCCACGCGTTCCTGAGAAAAAGGGTCTTGACAGAGGGACGGACGGACGGACAACAAAGTGATCCTATAAGGGTTCCGTTTTTTCCTTTCGAGGTACGGAACCCTAAATAGAAAAAAAATCGGCAAAATAGAGAAGTATTCTTCCTGTTGGGGTATCAAAATGACTCCTTATATCCAAATCCCTCGTGTTCTAGATTATCAGCAGATGACACTTTTGAACCGTTTTATTTTTAGTCTAATCGTATCTTAAGAATGTCTTATTTTGCTATTGAGCTATTCCTTACTTTTTTTTTTCGACGATGGCAAACGAGCAAGTGGGTTACTTGTTTATTATTACATATATTTCACATCTGCCATTTAATGAAATCTATTGGTAGTATGGACTCTTTCGCTCATGGAGGCGAGCTTTACAAATCTACATTCCTAGCTCCAAAAGTGTACTATTACAGGTTCTACCTACATTTAATTTAACATTTAAAAAACCGCCCATTTAATTGATTGAAAAACGTTAATATTCAAAATTACACTAGGTAGTTCTATTAAAAGCAGCGTTCGAGTAACCAGAAATAATTATAACGACGGCAACAAATTACAATGGGAACGTTCAGACGCAGCGCCCTGGCGCTATAAATATACGACCTTCAAGTTAAATATAGAAGCCGAACCTCCGAGCGAGGTCGGGAAACTGGGTCAGCAGCCGTCTTCTTCACACCTACTGATTCCCGCACGAGCGACAAGGACGCGCGATCCTGCAGCACCCGTGACGTAGCCGAGTCGTTCATTGAATTTTACGGGCGCTTGTGCTTAGTGGTGATGCATTGAGGCTTTTTGCTCCTGTTTTTCTATGGTTTGATGATGTATGTTTTGGATTATAATTGTCCAGAATAGACAAACATTTATGTTTTACTACGAGAAGTAAAGACACTAAATTTAAATGTAAACACAGCAAATTTATCTTCAAATTGATAATTCCAAGCTTCAAGCCCGTTTCAAAATGAACCATAGACAACCGACAGATGACATTTTAACTGCAGTTAACTGCAGTTGGACCGAGCCCTTCGTGCTGTTGCCAGCCAGTTGCTGTAGAATCTAGGTCCAAACGTTACTATGACGTCAAAGCGGGTGTGGCAGGGACGCATGACGTCACGGGAGAGCTCTGACGTCAAGCCAGGCCCCTCCGCCCGCCCTCAGCATACGAATTGCTCCTACAGTTTTATGGATATTGTTTCTTTGTGGCCCTTTCAGATTATGCCTCATGCCTGTTAAATTTCTAATACATACTTGCTCATATGTTTTGGTTAGGTGAACCAAACCTATCAATTTATTACATTACGCAATTTATTATGATATGATATATAAACCTGTAGCGAGATTTACTTCTGCAGATACTCGTACATATTGTTTTTTCGACAAGATTTTATAACATAATAAATTGCGTAACGTAATACGTTGATGGGTTTGGTTAACCTGAAGTTTATTTTCTTATTTTTGGAGTATTTAAGGAAAAGCTTGTTTTTATTATTTTTTTACTTGAATTTTAATGTTATTATATTTTTTGAGTATCTCTCATCAAGTCATGTGTATCATACAAATGTGCTGTCATCAAAACTAAACGCTTCTGCAAAGTTTCATATAATGTGCCGTGAACTATTGAGGAGTTCTCTCCTACGAAGACGAACTTGGCCTGATCACCAGGATGTCACTAAAGTATGATAAATTGAAGTCATAAGTTCAAAACGCGTCAGTGTAGTGTGTTTGTGGTGGTGATAGTTAGATTTGTGCGATTTGTGTGTGTTCTTGCTGTGTGGAGGTGGAGGAGCTGCATGAACACACATTTGTAGCATTAGACGTATATATCGTAAAGTCGCGGGTGAGCAAAGTAATTGTTTACCTTTAGTTCATAGTTATATTCATTTATAATTACAACATAATAGTCAATCTAGTCAGGCCAGTCAGATTTCCAAACCGTCCAAATATCGCTGAATAAATGGTTAATTTTGAGCTACTTTTTTAAAATCCAGATTTAATATATGTATGAATATACTTTTATGTAGGGATCGCCTTGAGTCGAATTTTTTTTTAGACTATTATATATTGTTTCGCATTATTGATTTGGCATAATTTGTATTGGCATAATAGTACTGTCGCATAGTAATACTTTAGTCTACTACTTTTTTGGCATATTTAGCTATTAGAATGCATATTATTGTTTGGGCTATTGATTATTTGTTATAAATGAACAACAAAATATTATGTTAGGTTAGATCACGTTAGATACATTAGGTTAGGTTAGGTTAGGTTAGTATGATATCCAGGCGCGAAGCGCCAACCTTTTCTGGTAGTGCATCGGGCTCGTGATTGTGCACTTTTTAATGGTGCAAATTTATTATTATGATTTTGTATTTATGCTATTTGACGTTAGTCTACATGAAGATGATGCTTTCTTTAATTATGCTTTTTAATTTTATGCGTAAAAATATGCGTAATGATGAGTATGCACATCGTTAGCTCGGCTAAAAGCAATTATGCGTAACAATAGTATTACAAATAATTTTATACCATCCAATAGAGAACCTTTTTTGTAATATCAATGTTTTATTGACATTTGACGGAATCGATTATTTTTCCTGATAAAGTCAGTCAAAAAATTTAAGAATGATTTCCTGTGTGAAAAATTAGATACTTTTTTCAAATTCGACGAGGTTTTCTACATAGGTACTTATACTCTTTGGACAACTGCCACAGTCATACAGGGCTAACGAGCATTTTTTCCACTGGACTAAATTATAAAGCCATTGTTAGCCGAATTAATTCTATCTCGATTATGAATTGGCATTTCTAGTTTCTATCTGTTTTGATAAATCTGTTCTCTTGTTTCCAATTATACTACAGACAGTTTATGTAATCTCAATCATCACAATTTATACACTAGCCAAAAACAAATCACCTTCAATATTGGCCATCGTTGTCAGGGAAGACAGAAGGACAAGACGGAGCGACGACCTGGTTAAGATCGCAGGATCGCGGTATTCGCCGTGGATGCGGAAAGCACAAGACCGGTCTGAGTGGAGAGCCTTGGGGAGGCCTATGTCCAGCAGTGGACGTCTTTCAGCTGACATGACGTCAGGGAACTCTGTATTAGGCTATGGTGAAAACTTAACCCTGCCAGCGAACTATTCGGTACGGTTTTTTGATTCTAAACAACTACTGTTCGTTTTCTCATTGATTGCAAACAGATATTTTGGCAAAGATTGGATAGCAAAAATTTGTTCAAAACCAAACCTTTATTTAGAACCCTAAGTGAAAACATAACACGATACTTCAACAAGATATTTCACGGTTTACTAGGTTGAACTTACGTAGGATGGCATGTATTCATGTACACCACCTATTAAATTACAGAAAAAAACATGTTTACTTACAAAAATCTGCAATTGTTTGAAAAATGTCACGGACAGATTAGTGTGGGTAGAAAAGATGATCGGCCCTAAAATACGTTTCTTAACGTTTACAAAATAAGGTTTTTGAATATATATTTTTTCCTTTTTGGCAAGCCAGTTTCCTCTGTATCAACCTAGAGGTCGCCACAGTAGCGAAGGAACTTCAACGGGAGTTAGCAAGGCCGCAATATCGAAACAAAAGACTCAATTTGGAATATATTAACAGCTCTTTGAGTTTGTTACAGTAACCATTTTGAATCTTTAAATTTTATCACGATCTTGTCTTTGTTAAATTTGTTTTTGTAAGATTTTTGGGGCTTTTTTATTAGTGACGTAAATTCTTAATGCAAAAAAGAAAGCAATAAGAAGCGTGCCATGGCTTGAACAAAGTAAACAGAAGCTTTGTGAGGAAGGCCCTGTGTGGGCGAGTCTACGGAGCTACGAGCCAGACAGCACGTAGGCGGTCTACGGCGTAGCGTAGCTTGTAGCTCTACACGTGCTGACTAAAGTTTTGTATCTACCGTCACACTCAAAGACGACAGTTAAGTTTAATTATTAGTTGACTTCAGGAAATTATGCATAATCAAAGATTTTGACATTAATTGACGTCTCTGAGCATGTTTGTTAGTGCTTCAGTCTAAACTTACCCAATGGCATCCTTCCGATCGCTGATCCTCTAATAATGCCAAGAAATACACTATCATACATTATTTCAACTTATACCAGTAGACTACTTGGTAAGTAACTTGTACTGTCAAGTAACTAGTACTCAAGTAGAGTGCAGGTTGCTCCCGCCCACGCGGCGAGCCTGAGTCGACTGCCACATCTGGAACAAATTTCCCTTCAGGAGTTAGGCTTGAATGGATCCGCGCTGCGATTGGTCGGCGCACGGTGACGTCATCACGAAAATCACAATGGTGTGGCCTCGTGTGCGGCGCGCGTGTGTGCGTGCGGGCCATGAATGGGCCGCGGCCCGCCGCGCCTCCGTGACGTCACGCGCAGCCTCCTTCATTATGCAACCCGAAATATCGCCTGATAAGTTTCGAGGTATTTCTGATTAAAAAATTGCTGAACTTTTAAATATCTAAGTAGTATTATATGAAAAGAAGCGTTTGTAATATAACTTTGGTAAACTCAAATTTGACTTTAAAATTCTTTCACTTTCAGAAAGTTGCATTAACAGCGAGTAAATATACCATTTGTACCAGTATCGGATGAAAAGGGACTATTTTGTGAAAAGTGCCTGAAATTAAGTCTGTTGAAAAATGTTGCAAGTGGGTTGACCAAAATAGAAATCCTGGCCAAAAACTATGATTAATTCAAAATCAAATTTGTATTTTGACATCGCACTCATGACTTTAACGAATAAATAAACGATTAAATTAATTGTCAACCGTAAGTATAAAGTCAATAAAATCTATAAATATTGGTGTTTCTATTTTTTCTTGGTATACTTAACTACTGAGTTAGCAGGCTAGGGTATACTACTTATTTTCACCAATTTCTTTAATAAACTAATCTTTAAGAAAACTAATGTTTTTTACGCATTAAAGAGTTAAAACAATTGACTCCCAGACCAATTGGCAGGCTTACTTACTAAAGCTGACTAGATAAGAAGTTTTTAAATTTGCAGAATCTTGAACTATATCAACTAACTTGAATCAGCCACAGATAGAGGGTCTCCGGCTGGGGAGACAACTCTACAAGCCATGGATCACGCAACTCACTTCTCATAGTCCTTTGACTTATCCCATGATAACATGTAAAAAAAAAGGTTGAGTGCAGATCTTTATATATTTTATTTTAGGAGCGTCTAAACTCACAGGACGTAGACGAGGTTGCGAGCAATAGCTAGTGTAAAATATGAACTCGTTTCATATAAAATTGAATTCTTGAATTGAAACTACCTAGCTGTTGGCGATAACTTTATTTGTAAATAATTCGTTCATATATACTCATATTCATATTCATTTATTGCTATCATGTTCATTAGTACAATTATTGTAGATCTTAAAGTAAACATGCCAGTAGGTACATGATACCCTGTCAGGGCACTGCAATTTTCTTACATTCAAAAATGTTATTAAATTTAAATTCTTCGATACATTATTTGAGTTGAGTGAATTAAAATCCATTCTTAACTATAATAAGAAAAATGTACGTACATTAGTTTCATTATTAACAAAATGTCAGCGTTTAAGATGCATTTACCGTGTTATCCAGTATCCCGCGGGAGATATGCATTTTTCCAGGACAAAAAAATTCTCTCGTGATCCAGATGATGAACTACTTATCACTATGTCATCCAAATTTGCACCGTTTTAGCGTGACAAGTTAACAAAACGTGCACGGTAGTAAAATGAAATTTTCAAATAGCGCAGCTTGAAACGTGATTTAAAAAAAGTCCAACCGCTCCGGTTTCGTACATAAAGTCAAATCTTTTTGGAGCCCAAATAATGTTCCGGTAAAAAAAAAAAAAAAACATTTAATTGAAAACACCTACACCATAGAGTGCCATAGACAATAATGGCCTCCGATTTGGGTACCGATTTTCAGATAAAGAAGATTAGTTACGTAGTATAGTTATTTTGATATTAATATTATACTTAGACGATCTTATTATCGTGACAATATTGTTCAAGTTCTTGAAATCTCAAATTTATTTTTCTATGTATTTAAATGTCTAAATGCATCACAACGAATCCTTAAAATAAACCTTCTCTTAGTGTAGTAGAGTTACTTTTGGAGTCTAGCTAGCTTGAAATAGTCTTACAGTAAATTTGTCTGATTTCAGAGATGGTCAGAAAAATACGGAAAATTGCAAATGTTATTATTTTTGTAATTGTTTTATAAAATTCACGGAAATTACTGGCACTTGAGATATCCCATCTTAGGCCTCTAGGTTGGCAACGCATCTGCAATACCCCTGGTGTTGCAGATGTTTATGGGCGGTGGTGATCTCTTACCATCAGGAGACCCACTTGCTCGTTTGCCATCCAGTTGAATAAAAAAAAATGTTGAAATTCCTTTATTTATGAACCGATTTGGAAAATTCCAAGAAAAATTTTATGTTATGGGTAGAAATTAAAATAAAACCTACAGTGCATGAACAGAAACTTGACATTAACATTTCACTATAAATTTTCGACATTGTAATAAGTAATTGATTTAATACCATTAGCTTCATAATTGTAACTATTGTGTGCCCTTGCAGGGCGTCATGGACTAACTAATAATAATACCAAATGTAACACCTTTCACAAATATGTACATGACTTTACAATGAAATAAATAAATAAATAAATAAATAAATAAATAAATCATTTTTTGTTGAAAAGTGATTCTGGCTCAATTTTAATATAAAAAAACCTTCCACCTGTAATAAAATTCTTTGAAGTTGTTTTTTTTGCTAAAACTATTCCTTTTCAAAGTCTGGCCAGCAAAAAAAAAACTAAAAAAAAATACCAATCCCCAATCGTTGAGACCGATTCAAAAAGCGATTGCCATTTTGACCTTCGAACTTTAAATGCAGCGGAAACCGTGCACGGGTGCGTCGGGTCGTTGCCCCTGCACCGCCCCCGCGGCCCGCCCTTCTCTCGCCCCGTGACCAGGTCACTGCAACAAGTAGGTGTATCGACGCTGAACGTTTGACATTTAGCAGTTGGTAGGTTGCTGGTTTGCTTTGTTGGTGGCGCTTCGATCTGTGATGATCAAATATAACAATTTATGTGGATGATTTTATAATTCGCTGTTGATGTTAAAATGATGGCTGGCAGCCGCCGTTGATGTGTTTTTCTACATTTCTATAACTAAATTGCAGTATTCATCAGTGAAATTTAATCTGTAAATAGAATTCCTGCAATAAGCCCTTTTGCCCTTTATTCTACGTGTACCTAAACATAAATAAAAATAAAACTCGAATTACTTGAACGGTTAATAAGTACCTAATAAAGAAAAAAAAACCTTACCATTACTAACTGTAAATAATTAATTTAAAACTTTTCAATTCTTTAGATTTTTCAGTGACCGTGTAAACACAGGGCTTCCTTTCAAATTATATTACCATTTTAAGATGTTTTTCGACTGCAAGTGCCCGAGTCATTGCAGACTGGAGACTAAGGTTGAGATGGGAAAATGAATGTAGGTATAAACGGATTTTTAGTCGGACAGGCGCCTCAGACATCTCGTGAGACATTTCAATGTATCTTATTATTAGTTCTATAATTGTTAACCTGCTATCTAGATGGTTAAAAAAGTATCATGGGACAATTGATACCAAAAGACCTGATAGTTCCAAAATAAGCAAAGGTTGTACTGTGGGTACTAATTACGGATAAACATACTCAAATACGTAGATTAAATGGAGATACGGATACGTTAAGATGGAACACCTTCTACCTTTTTTTTTTTTTCTATTTTTACTAACCTGTGTAATGTGTTACTGCTGTGATAAATAAATTATTATCTTTCTTTCTTTCTTTACTTTCTTTTTTCAACGGGTGAATATACTTATCAGCGTTTTTTATCAGTCGGTTAAACGTCATTACCATCCCACGTTTAGTACAACGGAAGAACAAGTCGCAAGAACTTTGATCTCACTAATAGCTAATATTGGGAATGTCTGACCTATCTGGCGACAAAGAGACTATAAAAGAGCAAAACTATAAAGGTTCTGTTGTGCTATTTTGACTACAGAATCCTAAGAGCGAGTTGCACTAAATTACTACAGTGATAACCAATGTCAAACCAGGCATCAAGTCTCTCGCAACATTCTGGGTAGTAGATGAAAAAAATACAAGGGTATTTTAGGGGAAGGGGCAAGGGCCCTTAAAAAAAAACAAACACAGCTAAGTCAGGTTGTTGTCTTAGAGTTAAATTGCCTAGCTTGCATCATTTTAAGTTCTCATCTCAACCCATTTTCATTGTCATCAGATTCAGAACCACGAGTTAACTCCAAAGTTTCGTGTTAATAACCTACTAAGAACTAAAGGCGAAAATAAGTTCAAAGATTCTGTTACATACATAGATACAAGTGAAGCTAATAAAAGCATGTTAAGAAGTACCTATTGCAAACATTAAAAAAACGACCAAGTGCGAGTCGGACTTGCGCAAGAAGGGTTCCGTACCATTATCTAAAAAACATTAGACATTAGTAAAAACGGCAAAAAAGTCACGTTTGTTGTATGGGAGTCCCCCTTAAATATTTATTTTATTCTGTTTTTAGTATTTGTTGTTATAGCGGTCACAGTAATACAGAATCTGTGAAAATTTCAAGTGTCTAACTATTACGGCTCAAGACATAGAGCCCTGTGACAGACGGACGGACAGACAGACAGACAGCGGAGTCTCAGTAGGTAATAGGCTTCCGTTCGCACCCTTTGGGTACGGAACCCTAAAAACACCTTACATCATAGTTTATTTCAGGCACCCCACAAGCCCATTCAAGGACGCAGCCTTGCCCGCGATATCCAAGCATACTGGCTGGCACTATTTGCACGCCCTGTATTCTGGCCATATCAGGCTGTGGCCTCTTTGTTTTAGATTTGGGCGTTATTAGTCACTAATTAGTAGTGTATTTAATTGTTAGGATCACATCGTTGGCTGTGCCTTTTTAATCAACATTTATGCAATAAAGACTTTCCACCAACGAGATGGGCAGGCCTCGTTAAAGCCGCAGGTTCACGATGGATGCTGGCCGCTTGCAACCGAAGCAAATTGGAGTATATGAAGGAGACCTATGTCCAACGTCCTACGGCTGACATGATGATGATAATGATGAGCCTTCCCCCCTTTCGTTGGCGTGAACGTCAAATGTGGTAGCTGAATTGAATTATCAAAATATCACGATTTTGATTTACGTTGAATGATAAACTGTCAAGCAAAATTTCATGTGTCTCGTCATAACCGTTGCGGTTTTATATTTAATCTCGAGGGAATGGAAAAAGCAGCCTATGTGTTTATTCCCACAACTATGTTTAAGTCTACGTAACAAATTTCATCCTAATTAGAGCTGTTTAGAAGTGAAAGCGAAGTAGAAAAATATCTTAACTGAGCGTTTATAACGGTGGGTACGCCAAATAGACAATTCTATACTTGGTTTGGATAGGTATTTAACTAATTGTAAACAAAACAACGTCAATTGGTGTCTTAATATTGAAATTCCCCCATTAAACTATCTAAACATTTACATTTCCCGGATTCTTCCCAACAGAGGTTTTTCCGAACCGGTGGTAGATTTTTTTGACATTCATAAGTGCTTGTTATAGCCAAAATTGAATAAAGATATTTTGACTTTGACTTTGACATTGCTCTATTGAAGTACACTAGTCTAGTTTATATATATATATATATAAGTAAAATGTTTAAAATCCTTGAATGTACCCAATTTGGCAGCTGAAGTTCGTTTACATTTAGTTAATTAATTACGTAAACGTTTCAAGTATAGTTACAGGCTCGCGACGTCGAAGTTCCCAAGATGATCCCATAGGGCCTATGGAAAGGGAAGCGATATATATATATATGCCCTCGGTATCACTCTGCTTTCAGAGCAGGACGGTGTGAGATTATAGGCGTAAGCTTACTTTCGAAATCCAAAAGCTCTATGCCTGCCTGAATTACATGTAGGTATAATTTTGATTAACGGGCTGATACAACTTTATAACAAGGTAACATACACAATAACGGTAAATAAAGCTACAAGTACCTACTCTTGGATTTTATCAAATTAATGTAGAAAACTTGTTAGTGATCGATTAATTTAACTGGAATACACTTAATTATTTTTAATAATCTTTATTAATGTTTGGTAAATTCTGATCGATTTTTAAAGTCTAATTTAAAGGTGAAGTGTTAAAAACGTTAAAATGGGTGTTCAGTCAAAGTAACCCAATAATCTGCTAAAATATTCTGTTTTTATTTTAAAACTTCTAGTACATTGTATGTAAGTAGTAATGACAATGAAGATTTGTTTTAAAAATGACCATACATCATTTTTATCTAACTAACGTCATAATCATAAACAACAGCAAAAGCACAATCTCCCTTGACTAAAATTTAAAAAAATACCCCACCCATTAGAATCTAGCACCAACTTATAAGCCTAGTTACAATGAAATAGCGCAACCTGCGTCAATTCGACGCAGGTGGAACCATGTTCGATTAACAAGACCGGGCAAGAATGAACCGTGCGCGTCAGTCTGCGTATTTCGATTCATGAATAGAGGCTTGCAACCCGGGATGACCCAGTTTTTGACTTTATACCTCATCACATCCAATGCGACGCAAGCGCCACTGGCATGCTATGCTGTTACACCCTGTATTATATACTTAATGAGAATTAAAGTTGGTTGTTTTGATTCCATGGGATATACAGTTATGTTGTCGATGGGTTAGCTATGACGTCAGTCAGTGCGGGGAGGGTGCAATGGTGGAATTGGGTCAGTTTCATTCTCAAACGGGTCGGGCGTGCGGGGTGAGGGGGTCGATGGCAAATTTATCTGCCACTAATTATACCGACCACCGTACTAAATATGGGTGAGGAAGCCATGAAAATAACGTAATTCAACTATATGAGTACACGTCGAATAACACCCCTTCTGCTTAGGTCAGGTAATATTCATATTATTTATAGATCTCGCGAAGCAGATATTGGAATGGCGCAGCTCTCTAAATAAGGCTGTTGTAAATGAGACGCATCGCTTGGAATATCTGGATGCCAAACGTTTTATTATAAAGACCCGCGCGAGACCTTCCTATACATAACAATAGTGGTCAATTACATTGCGCGCCCTGTAATAGGACCTATAAAACAAAGTTTAGGTCTGCCAGCCATATTCGAGCACATAATAAACAAGCCTAAGGTTCTCCTTTGTCGGGCATGACATAGAGGATAGGTATCACTTCATCGTTATAATTTATTGTATTGTGGCATTCTAGCGGTATCCGTTGGATACAATTTGTAAAATTATATCATTAAATAATGCGTATGACTTGTGATTATAATGTCTGTCTGCCTGTCCGTCCGTCCGCGGCTTTGCTCAGGGACTGTCAATGATAGAAAGCTATAATTTTGCACGGATATATATGTGAACTATACAATAAAAAATTAAAAAAAAAAAAAAATATGGTACCTCCCATAGACGTAAAGTGGGAGTGATTTTTTTCCCCCATCTAACCCTATAGTGTGGGATCGTTGGATAGGTCTTTCAAAACCATTAGGGGTTTGCTAAGACAGTTATTCGATTCAGTGATTTGTTTTAGAAATATTCAACTTTTAAACCTTCAAATTTGAAAAAAATCAGGATGGTAGTAAGTATATCAAACTATCAAGGAAAACTGTAACGGCTAAGTTTGCTTGAGAATTATTAGTCGTTTAAGAGTATAGCAGCCTAAGGTATAAAATATACCTAAACTATGGAAGATTCCGTATAAAATACGAAATCCTTAGAAAAATATTACTTATTTTTTTCGTAATAGCTACGGCACCCTATTTCGGGCGTGTCCGACACGCTCTTGGCCGGTTTTTTATTATATTTGAGTTTTCCTTTCCTGTTTAGGTTAGCTTGAAAAGATCCCTTTTAGGGATAAGTTCGCCTTTGTACTCTTTTCTTTGTTGTTTTCTTTTTTATTATTTTTGTGTTTTATGTACTATAAAGTATTTACATACATACATACATACATATTATTATTATTATTTTTATTCGACTGGATGGCAAACGAGCAAGTGGGTCTCCTGATGGTAAGAGATCACCACCGCCCATAAACCATACCCATACCCAAAGTATTATTATACACTCTATTTAGTCCACCAGTTTATAAAAATGGTCACTACCACTCACCACTACTGAGGCGGCGTCCGGTCACTACTTTTAGAGGTATCTGAGTACTAAAATTATAAACAAATAAGAAAGGATGGCCGTTCTGTTTTTAGCATTCCGTACCCGAAGGGTGATAAACGGAACCCTGTTATAGTGGCTTCACTGTCCGCCTGTTCGTTTGTCTGTCACAGGGTAGTATTTCGAGAACCGTGATAGAGAGAACATAATGTATTTGTGTGTGTATTTGCATTGTTTTGGTCAAATCTTATAAGTCGCATTTCACCCACTTCTAGTGATCAGATCGACTTGAGATTTATAGTTTTAGTTGTCCAGCCAACCAAGTAAACTAAGTTAATCTATACCTGTAGTGACGTTTGGATCGCCGAGCTATTTTCGGCCCTCCGAACTGACGCGGAGTGCATCCAAAACGGGTGACCTACATACGGAGGCGTTGCTCTGCACGCAGCCCCGTGACGTCATACCCCTCTCCCTCTTCCCCCTCGACCGCGACTCTGTTCTAGATGGCAGCTATGGGCGAATCATTGACTAAAGTGATGGTAGGCCGATTTTGCTCCAGCGTGCTCCATCCGAGTCCACAACTTCGCTTACCATCAGGGTGATTGCGATCAAACGCAAGCCTATTTCTGTACCTATAAAAAACTGGCCAAGAGCGTGTCGGACACGCCCAAAATAGGGTTCCGTAGAAATTACGAAAAAATGAAGTGATATTTTTCTAAGAGTTCTTATTTTGTACGGAATATTCCAAGTTTAGGTATATTTTATACCTTAGGCTGCTATTTAGGTACTCTTAAACTACTAATAATTCTCAAGAAAACTTAACCGTTATAGTTTCCCTTGTAAGTTTGATAACCTACAATCCTGAATTTTATCCACCCACCGGTTTAGATTTTAGAGGGGGGGGGGCTCAATTTTAATGAAAATTTGCACTTTAAAGTTGAATAATTTGCAAACTAATCACTGCATCGAAAAATCATTCTAGCAACTCTGTAATGGTTTTGAGAGACCTACCCAACGATACCCCACACTACAAGATTGGATGAGAAAAAAAAATCACCCCCACAGTAGGTACGCCTATGGGAGGTACTCTAAAAATTTTGTTATTTAATTATCAATAATTCAACAAATGTACAATTTTGTCGGCATAGTTTACATATATATTCGTGCAAAATTACAGCTTTCTAGCACTGCTAGTCCCTGAGTAAAGCCGCGGAC
>NC_133473.1:16955840-16959055 GCF_025370935.1 Choristoneura fumiferana
GTGGTTTATTTCCAGAACAATACAGGTCCAACTATAAAATAGGTATATTATGTACAATAAAATTAAATAAACTAAATTATATTAAATCTAAAAATGGACCCTGCGGCATGGTACCAAAGATGCTGGCAGCATTTCCCCGCTGGATCGCAAGACTGATGCGTTGAGCGAGGAAACTGCCAGCTCTTCGGTCTCCTGTGGTATCTCTGAGTCTCTTTGATAGATCTTTGAAGAGACTCAGAGCGCCAGGGCCCACGGACCAAGGGTCTCGACGCCGAAAGGTACAAAATCATATTCAGCACCGAGACCACTGTATTTTCCTGCTTTGGCAGTTTCCGCCATTTCTGCTGCTGCTGCTGCCCTTATTGATGTTCGGTGGAGATGAGACGGGGCCAGAGTGTCAACACAAGTTGCATCCCATACTAGCACACGTCCCATACTCCACGGAATCAGCGACATTCCGTCCGGTCTCTTGCCGTCATTTCTAGAAATGCCTGTTGGCTCTAAAATAGCCGGCACATTGACCGTAGCAAGAGACCGACGGATAATATCATTAAGGGCAGCATGTCTTGAGAAACGACCCGCACTTCTCTGGCAGGAAAGACCGTGATGCCCAAGCTGGTCCACGTCGTTTCCGCAGTATAGGTAATTTAAACGACTCTGATATTATAATACTTATTTGAAACTTGTACTAGGTAGGTACATAAAGTGTGAGAAGCTAAATAAAACATTTCACTGGACTCGTTTTTCAAACAATCAACATTATCGTTGTGACTTTAGGGTCTCCCCACGCGTCTATCGACCTATTGATAGATGTGAGGAGAACCTTAGCCACTTCTTCAAGTGTTTTATGCAATATATAGGTAATAATAAACGCCATTCACGTGTTGGCAGCCATTTAATTCATAAAAATCTACCCACTAAACGCAAAAACACGAATGTAAAATGGAAATAATTAGAACATTAAATCTATAGGTGTCATATAACTAGGTATATCTTTAAAATTCAATAGGTAGTCCAAATCCATAATTTCCCAATGTATACATAACTAGAGGGAGGTCTATAGTATGTTAATCAGGCACAATAAACATTAATACAGGATTAACTCGACTGGGTTTCTGTGTATACTCACCCAATTTTAGTACTTATATACCTTTCGCCGCCTAACTTTGCCTAAAAGTTCATTGCCACGACTAGTACCACAAAAAATATAAAGGTATAATTCCAATAATTGAATAGGCACTATACCGCTAAGCGATTCGAACACAATCCGGAAGTAACGTAAAGACGTCGCATAAAAAAATTATCTCAAAAATGCGTCAAAACTGAGTTAAGTAATGAACTTTTAGGCAGATTTATTGGCGCGTGGTATAGTAGTGTGTACTTTGGCATTGGTATTTATGTAGCACCGATATTAGGTAGGTACCACCAACATAAAAGGGTGTTACAAACTAAAATGGTACCAATAACTTACAATCAAATAAATTTCAGTATTACCAACAGATCAGTTCTCTGCCAAGAACTCAGTTTACTTTATTAATAATGTAACAGTTATGGAATAATTTTTTGTACCTCTTCAGCCAAATTAAGTGCTGTGAATTTTTTAACCTTGTGCAATAGCTTACAAACGTTGGGTTCCGTCACAAAATGGCATACGTATATGTCACCACTGTCCGTCTCCAACGCCAGTCGCTTCATGACTTCCTCGACTTGTTCTACGTAAGGTGTGACTCTCTCTTCTGGCAGCAGCTGGAACTGCCAAGGTAAGCAGATTCTTAGAACCTTCCAGATAACCTGTTGGCTCACGGCATACGCCAGATTAGGGTCCTCCCGTGGTGAGTCGCTCTTGTGCTCCTCCTCTACTGCTTCTTTCTCGTCTGGCTTTTGTTCCACCTCGTCGGCCGCACAAGGCTGACAAATAAACGTAGTCTTCACATCAGCCGCCGATTGTGTCGTCTTACTTTTGCTAGCAAGTAACAAACTCTTTTGTTTTACCAAACGAGCGCTCTGCGATTCAGAATCAGTCTCACCGACCTTTTTGGACTTCGCTGGTGGCTTTTCTTTACCTTTTCCTTTACCTGGTTTCTTCTCCTCAACTGGAGGAATGTATTCTAATTCTATAACGGTTGTTCCTTCGCATGTATCGACTACGCTGTTGATGACCTTATCTAGGAACTGCTGGGTGCACTTAAGCGCGCAGGCGAGACAGTCGTCGCGATACTTTTTTTCTTTCATCATTTTGCAAACCACTTCTTGGCATTCGTCGATAGATGAACAAGTTTTTTTGCCGATTGCCATAGATAGTGCTGAAGTAAATCCCTCTATGGGATCGGGATTTTTGCAGAAAGCTAAAAGAAACGCGGAATAATTCATCATGTTCTCTGATGTTTCATACAGCTCAAACAAAAAGTGCTAATAAGATTTTTTCTCAGTTGTGCGCATGGGTCTTCTATGTCAAAATCCTGCTCGAACCAAAGTTCCTCTTTAATGAAGTCGTCTCTACTGATAAGCTCTGTCGAGTTTTGGTCGATGCAGCGGAAATCGTGGCGAACTTGGAGGAGCTCGTCAACTGTTGGATATCTGATATTCAAACAGTAGATCAAGAAATCCCTCCAATCAATGTACGCAGTTTCACCGAATAAGAGGAACACCAATTTGGACACTAATTCAGGATTCACTCGCTTCCAAGCTCTGGCACGAGGGAGCCTTCACATGTTTCTTTACCGAAAAAATAAAAATCTTGTAAAAGGTAAATAAATGACTGTTGTAAAGTGATTCCAGTTGGAGCAACGATTTTGAACTGTGTCCTCAGACGTGCTAATTGACTAACTTTGAATTCCACATCAGTCACGTAATCGTCAACTTTGAGTAAGCCAGAGGGCGGTGCAGGTGGCGGGAACTGAAGTAGATTAGGATCTATTATGAATGAATCATGCTCTAGGATAGACTTTCTGTGATTTTGCGTCCATTCTCAACCGCTAATTGAATATACTTGCATAATCGATCAACAGACTTGATTTCATTCAAATAATAATTATTTATGTCATTTTGCACTTCCATAAACGTTCTGTAAATGTAATCATTAAATAACTTCATGTCACGGTAGCACTTATACTGAAGGGCGAGTATACGCTGACAGGCTCTAAACATCTCCCCGTTAATACCCATTGTCCATTCTTCAATACATTTTAGAGCATTTTGCTTGAAAACCTCCTCTG
>NC_133473.1:16963627-17008902 GCF_025370935.1 Choristoneura fumiferana
AACTGTCAAGCAAAATTTCATGTGTCTCGTCATAACCGTAGCGGTTTTTATATTTAATCTCGAGGGAAAGGAAAAAGCAGCCTATGTTTTATTCCCACAACTATGTTTAAGTCTTCGTAACAAATTTCATCCTAATTAGAGCTGTTTAGAAGTGAAAGCGAAGTAGAAAAATATCTTAACTGAGCGTTTATAACGGTGGGTACGCCAAATTGACAATTCTATACTTGATTTGGATAGGTATTTAATTAATTGTAAACAAAACAACGTCAATTGGTGTCTTAATATTGAAATTCCCCCATTAAACTATCTAAACATTTACATTTCCCGGATTCTTCCCAACAGAGGTTTTTCCGAACCGGTGGTAGATTTTTTTGACATTCATAAGTGCTTGTTATAGCCTAAATTGAATAAAGATATTTTGACTTTGACTTTGACATTGCTCTATTGAAGTACACTAGTCTAGTTTATAATATAAGTAAAATGGTCAAAGGCAGCTGAAGTTCGTTTACATTTAGTCTGTGATTTAGTTAATTAATTACGTAAACGTTTCAAGTATAGTTACAGGCTCGCGATGTCGAAGTTCCCAAGATGATCCCATAGGGCCTATGGAAAGGGAAGCGATATATATATATGCCCTCGGTATCACTCTGCTTTCAGAGCAGGACGGTGTGAGATGATATAGGCGTAAGCTTACTTTCGAAATCCAAAAGCTCTATGCCTGCCTGAATTACATGTAGGTATAATTTTGATTAACGGGCTGATACAACTTTATAACAAGGTAACATACACAATAACGGTAAATAAAGCTCCAAGTACCTACTCTTGGATTTTTATCAAATTAATGTAGAAAACTTGTTAGTGATCGATTAATTTGACTGGAATACACTTAATTATTTTTAATAATCTTTATTAATGTTTGGTAAATTCTGATCGATTTTTAAAGTCTAATTTAAAGGTGAAGTGTTAAAAACGTTAAAATGGGTGTTCAGTCAAAGTAACCCAATAATCTGCTAAAATATTCTGTTTTTATTTTAAAACTTCTAGTACATTGTATGTAAGTAGTAATGACAATGAAGATTTGTTTTAAAACCATACATCATTTTTATCTAACTAACGTCATAATCATAAACAACAGCAAAAGCACAATCTCCCTTGACTAAAATTTAAAAAAAAAATACCCCACCCATTAGAATCTAGCACCAACTTATAAGCCTAGTTACAATGAAATAGCGCAACCTGCGTCAATTCGACGCAGGTGGACCATGTTCGATTAACAAGACCGGGCAAGAATGAACCGTGCGCGTCAGTCTGCGTATTTCGATTCATGAATAGAGGCTTGCAACCCGGGATGACCCAGTTTTTGACTTTATACCGCATCACACCCAAAGCGACGCAAGCGCCACTGGCATGCTATGCTGTTACACCCTGTATTATATACTTAATGAGAATTAAAGTTGGTTGTTTTGATTCCATGGGATATACAGTTATGTTGTCGATGGTTAGCTATGACGTCAGTCAGTGCGGGGAGGGTGCAATGGTGGAATTGGGTCAGTTTCATTCTCAAACGGGTCGGGCGGGGTGAGGGGGTCGATGGCAAATTTATCTGCCACTAATTATACCGACCACCGCACTAAATATGGGTGAGGAAGCCATGAAAATAACGTAATTCAACTATATGAGTACACGTCGAATAAACACCCCTTCTGCTTAGGTCAGGTAATATTCATATTATTTATAGATCTCGCGAAGCAGATATTGGAATGGCGCAGCTCTCTAAATAAGGCTGTTGTAAATGAGACGCATCGCTTGGAATATCTGGATGCCAAACGTTTTATTATAAAGACCCGCGCGAGAACCTTCCTATACATAACAATAGTGGTCAATTACATTGCGCGCCCCTGTAATAGGACATATAAAACAAAGTTTAGGTCTGCCAGCCATATTCGAGCACATAATAAAAACAAGCCTAAGGTTCTCCTTTGTCGGGCATGACATAGAGGATAGGTATCACTTCATCGTTATAATTTATTGTATTGTGGCATTCTAGCGGTATCCGTTGGATACAATTTGTAAATTATATCATTAAATAATGCGTATGACTTGTGATTATAATGTCTGTCTGCCTGTCCGTCCGTCCGCGGCTTTGCTCAGGGACTGTCAATGATAGAAAGCTATAATTTTGCACGGATATATATGTGAACTATACAATAAAAAAATAAAAAAAAAAAAAAATATGGTACCTCCCATAGACGTAAAGTGGGGGTCATTTTTTTTCCCCCATCTAACCCTATAGTGTGGGATCGTTGGATAGGTCTTTCAAAACCATTAGGGGTTTGCTAAGACAATTATTCGATTCAGTGATTTGTTTAGAAATATTCAACTTTTAAACCTTCAAATTTGAAAAAAATCAGGATGGTAGTAAGTATATCAAACTATCAAGGAAAACTGTAACGGCTAAGTTTGCTTGAGAATTATTAGTCGTTTAAGAGTATAGCAGCCTAAGGTATAAAATATACCTAAACTATGGAAGATTCCGTATAAAATACGAAATCCTTAGAAAAATATTACTTATTTTTTTCGTAATAGCTACGGCACCCTATTTCGGGCGTGTCCGACACGCTCTTGGCCGGTTTTTTATATATTGAGTTTTCCTTTCCTGTTTAGGTTAGCTTGAAAAGATCCCTTTTAGGGATAAGTTCGCCTTTGTACTCTTTTCTTTGTTGTTTTCTTTTTTTATTATTTTTGTGTTTTATGTACTAAAAAGTATTTGCATACATACATACATACATATTATTATTCTTATTTTTATTCGACTGGATGGCAAACGAGCAAGTGGGTCTCCTGATGGTAAGAGATCACCACCGCCCATAAACCATACCCATACCCAAAGTATTATTATACACTCTATTTAGTCCACCAGTTTATAAAAATGGTCACTACCACTCACCACTACTGAGGCGGCGTCCGGTCACTACTTTTAGAGGTATCTGAGTACTAAAATTATAAACAAATAAGAAAGGATGGCCGTTCTGTTTTTAGCATTCCGTACCCGAAGGGTGATAAACGGAACCTGTTATAGTGGCTTCACTGTCCGCCTGTTCGTTTGTCTGTCACAGGGTAGTATTTCGAGAACCGTGATAGAGAGAACATAATGTATTTGTGTGTGTATTTGCATTGTTTTGGTCAAATCTTATAAGTCGCATTTCAACCACTTCTGGTGATCAGATCGACTTGAGATTTATAGTTTTAGTTGTCCAGCCACCAAGTAAACTAAGTTAATCTATACCTGTAGTGACGTTTGGATCGCCGAGCTATTTTCGGCCCTCCGAACTGACGCGGAGTGCATCCAAAACGGGTGACCTACATACGGAGGCGTTGCTCTGCACGCAGCCCCGTGACGTCATACCCCTCTCCCCTCTTCCCCCTCGACCGCGACTCTGTTCTAGATGGCAGCTATGGGCGAATCATTGACTAAAGTGATGGTAGGCCGATTTTGCTCCAGCGTGCTCCATCCGAGTCCACAACTTCGCTTACCATCAGGGTGATTGCGATCAAACGCAAGCCTATTTCTGTACCTATAAAAAACTGGCCAAGAGCGTGTCGGACACGCCCAAAATAGGGTTCCGTAGAAATTACGAAAAAATGAAGTGATATTTTTCTAAGAGTTCTTATTTTGTACGGAATATTCCAAGTTTAGGTATATTTTATAACTTAGGCTGCTATTTAGGTACTCTTAAACTACTAATAATTCTCAAGAAAACTTAACCGTTATAGTTTCCCTTGTAAGTTTGATAACCTACAATCCTGAATTTTATCCACCCACCGGTTTAGATTTTAGAGGGGGGGGGGCTCAAATTTAATGAAAATTTGCACTTTAAAGTTGAATAATTTGCAAACTAATCACTGCATCGAAAAATCATTCTAGCAAATCACTAATGGTTTTAAGAGACCTACCCAACGATACCCCACACTACAAGATTGGATGAAAAAAAAAATCACCCCCACAGTACGTCTATGGGAGGTACTCTAAAAATTTTTTTATTGAATTATCAATAATTCATCAATTTACATATATATTCGTGCAAAATTACAGCTTTCTAGCACTGCTAGTCCCTGAGTAAAGCCGCGGACGGACAGAGAGACATGGCGAAACTATAAGGGTTCCGTTTTTGCCATTTTGGCTTCGGAACCCTAAAAAGGTTAGGGAGAATTTTTCAATAGTTTTAACAAGTCTGCAAGGATTATAAAGCATAGAGGAATTATCCAAATCAAGGAACAAAATTTGTGTAGGTACCTCAGAGAAATTATAAACTTTTCCTACCGGATGCAGACAGCAACTACTTTTAAAGACCTCCTGATATTTCGACGCATCTCCTAGAATTAATTAATTAATTTCATTCACGGGAACAAATTATAATACAATCTGTGTTAAAAAACGAAGTTTTGTTATATACTCGTGCTGCAAGCTGCAAGTCATTGTAGAATTGTCTTGAAAAAAAAACTAAGTAAAAAAATTACCTAAGAGTTTCTTGTAAAATTCTTCTAAACAAAGGTTTTACCGTGGTTTTACCAAACCGATGGTAAATTTTTTGACATACATTTATAAGTGCTTGTTTTAGCCTATAGGTATTAAATAAAGATATTTTGATTTTGAACTCGGATGCCGCAGCTGAATTAAACCGTTTCACAGATTTTTGTAGGAAAACCTGGCCATGTTTTTCTTCAGCCAAAAGGTCACGGTAAATTTCAAATGTAAAACTTCAGAGTTACGAAGGCAAGTTTCGATTCAACAATCCACTGCTTGAGAGGCCATAGGCAAACCTACTACGGCTTCATATCGCAAAGAGCTTGTAAGCTCGCGCGCGCGCAAGCACGCAAGCTAGCAAGCACTCACGCACTCACGCATAATACATACACACACACACACACACACACACACACAAACGCTCCGCGAATTCCTTGTGTTTCGCGTCCGACCAAGGTCTGTCTAGGGCCCAGTCTGAATACCACTGCTGGACCTCGATGTCCAGCACATGCTGGGACCGGGACCCATTGTTACGTCCTTATTTGTATTAATTGTGTTTCATAGTATAATTTATGTTCAGTTTATAATTTACAAACATTTTTATTATTTTCTGATTAAACTTTTTTATGGTTGGCAATAAAGATTTTTGAATTTTGATACCTAGTTATTATTTTAGTCAAAAAATTCCCTGCCCGCGGATATTTCATTGCAACTTTATGCATCAGCTTTCTTTATCCAAGATTTTGTGCTGGGTTTTTATGACTGAGTCAGCTGGAACTTTTTATACATACCTATCTGTTAAATAAGAAACATAAAATAAGAGTTGCGTGGGATTCGCGCTGTCATCGTTCATCCACCATTAACTCTCATATTTCGTTTTCTAGATTTTTTTTACCGTACAACGGCAAAACCTACTAGACACTGGCAACCTACGAAACAGTGGACGTCTTAGGCAAATATGATGACGATGATGACCTATCAAAAAGTATGTGTGAAGACAATCTTTTTCTTCAGTGCAATATAAAGCAAAAATAAGGGCTTCATTTTTTCAAGAAAATGTGCTTGTGAATGAATGATAATCAATCTCGCTTACCACGTCTAAGTTCCCTGAATTCAACGGTGGCACCATACCTTTGGTAAATAGTTTCCTTTATTTTCAGAAATTTCGAGGATCATAAAGACAAATGAAGACGAAGTTTTTATTTGAATTTTATTTGCAAATTAGCCTGTTGTCCACGACTCCGCCCGCGTATAATTTCTTTAGATCGCTATCCCGCGGGAACTATGCAATTTTCCGAGATAAAAACTATCCTATGTCCTTCCCCGAGACTCTATATGTATATACTGAATTTCATCTAAATCGGTTCAGCAGTCCAGAGTTACAAACTTTCGCATTAATAATATTGTGGGATTCAAAATTACTGTAAGCGCCATCTATCGTATCTAATTGTCTAAACTTGGAAGCTTGCCAAGGTTGTTGTAGTCATCCGCTTTTCACCCTGGCGCGTTATGGCGAGGACGGTTACGTCTCCGTTCGGAAGATGGCGCTGATCCGAGAAAATAAACGTTCGGAACGCGTGCTGAAAACAAAATATTTTTCATTACTTTATGTAGGTGTCACTACTGTATTCAAATGTATTTATTTTACAGTACATATTTTCTTAAGTTATAATATAAACTTATTAAATAAGGCAGGTGAAAAGTCAAGTCGGCCTGTATCACACAGCAGGGCACACGCCTCCTATCAGAATGAGAGGGCTAGAACTGCAGTTCCCACGCGGGCGCAGTGCGGATTGGAAATTTCACACACACCGTTAAATTCTTCGCAGCTTTGTGTGCAAGTATTCTCATGTTGTTTTTGATCACCGCAGATTCATGATAAATTTTAAATTAAACCCACAACCCTCTGTTTGAGAGGCTATAGATGAAATTACTAGGCTACCACGAAGGTATAAGGTGGAAGACGAAAAGTAGTATTACAAAACTGTTGTTTTCTCTATTGCAAAACCTTTATTTCGTTAAACTTTGGTAAACGTTATCGAGTTTCGAGCAAGTAAAAGTCTCCATTATTGTGTTGAACGACTGGGGCTTAATTGTTTCTTTCGATTAGTTCCCCTCCCGTTGCGTCGTTATTTTTTATTGTTATGAGTATTGCTTGTAATGCCATTTCTGCGGCTCCGAAGGTGCAGGTGTTTGGGTGGATGGAATTAGATGGTTCCTCCGTCCTAGGTGGTCCCCGGAGCTATCTTAGTATCTTTAAACAAGCGATTCTTGAATAAATTACAGAAATAAAACGATTCAACTCACGATTATAAGTTAAGAACGGTCCGACTAGTTTCGATGTTTTCTGAAGATCTTTCTCATAGGTAACTTTTGTATTTTATTCAAATACGTCTTACAAAAACATAATCATTATGAAACAATTCTTGTTTATTTATTTATACATTTATTTTTATCGGGGATCTTGGAAATGGTTCAATGATATTGATAAAATTTATTTGGGGGCATTCGGGGGCTAACAATCGATCTATCTTTGCCCCATCTCTGCGAAACCGTGTATTATCGAATTGTTTTTATTTTAGGAAAAAAATACACTCGCAATAAGACCAGTAAAACCGATAGCTTTTTTATTGGTGGCACCTACTTCAAGTAAATTATACGTAAATGTATTCTATTATATCCATAGTCCACGCCAAAAAAGTAGGTATTATTTATGCTCATAATATATTATATGTGTTATTGGCATCGGGAGCTTGCATGCCAACTATTCCACTACAAATGCGATTCCAAGCTTTTGCTAATGTATCTGAATCTACGGATCATCAATTTCGGTTTATAAGAAACCCTCTTACGCTTTCGATATTTTTATTTATTCATAGTTTAGTTAGCTTGCCATAGTTATGGTGTTATAGTCATACTTGTTAGAGACAAAATGCTGCACTTCGTGAAGAAAGCAAGCCGCTTTGCACAGTGATAGTACAGACTAAACCGAGTGATTTAACTCGCAGCAGCGGAAGTTTCACCCCTTAGGAACAGAGATGGCGCCACTTCTTTAAAAAATATTTCAAAAAATTCTACAAGCTAAAGTAATAAACCGATTTCAATGTTTAATATCTCAAATGAGAGCCTATTATATACGTTACTTATAAAAAAATACAAAAAAAATATTTACACAAAACTTTTGTCAAAAAACGCCATCTTAAGTTTTTTTTCTTACCTGATTTGTAGTTTTTACTTGATTGCTTAAAAAAACTGTATGCAACATGAATGGTTTAATGCATGTACATATTACTGAGTACATAACGAGTATTTAAAAAAAAAACCGACACCGATACCTATCATATTTAACGAAATATGACAGTTTAAATGTGAGCACAAATTTCTTAAAAAATATTTCAAAAAATTCTACAAGCTAAAGTAATAGACCGATTTCAATGTTTAATATCTCAAATTAAATCTCATAACATTCATTATTAACAAAAAATATAAAAAAAAATATTTACTGAAAACTTTTGGCAAAAAACACCATCTCAAGTTTTTTTTTCTTACCTGATTGGTAGTTTTTATTTGATTGCTTAAAAAAACTGTATGCAACATGAATGGTTTAATGCATATACATATTACTGAGTACATAATAAGTATTTAAAAAAAAAATCGACACCGATACCTATCATATTTCACGAAATATGCAAGTTTAAATGTGAGCACAAATTTGTTTAAAAAAATTCAATAAATTTTACAAGCTAAACTAATAAACCGATTTAAATGTTTAATATCCCAAATTAAAGCTCATAAAATTCATTATGTAGAAAAAAATATTAAAAAAATATTTACTGAAAACTTATGGCAAAAAACGCCATCTTAAGTTTTTATTTCTTACCTGATTGGTAGTGTTTACTTGATTGCTTAAAAACATTGTATGTTGTATGCAACATGAATGGTTTAATATGCATACTAATATATATTTCTGAGTAAATAACAAGTATTATTAAAAAAACCGACACCGATACCCTTCATACCTCACGAAATATTTAAGTTTAATTGTGCACGCTTTTCTTACAAATAAATTTCAACGAAATCTTCAAGTGAAACTAGTACTCTGATTATAATGTTTAATGTAGAATGAAAAGAAGAACGAAATTACCTAATTTATTAAAAAAAAAGTTTTTTCCTGGTGTTACGAAAAAATATAATTACTTTAAAATTAGTAATTATTAAGACAATAAATAAAAACTATGCCGTTTCCGGCATAGTTGGTTCTGAGATGTTATATATATTGCTTAGTAGTAGGGCTTGCACTATCCGGTAACTTTTTATTATCCGGATATTTCGGATATTTGAAATCTCAGTATCCGGATATCCGGTTATTTTGAATAATTTGAATAATTTTCTAAATATTTTAAAAAAACGCTAAAAACAATTTTAAATTGGTTTCATCAGACGAATCGTGTTAATTAACTTAATCACTGATTGTCTTATACGCACGTAAAAATCATTATTTTGTCACTTTAATGAGTGAAATAACTTAAAAACACTTTATAACTTCTCTGTCTCCTGCTTGTTGTTATTTTGCCTTACGGACCAAGAGCCCACGACAGCCAGACCTTGGTTATATGTTAAAGGCTGAAAGTTTTTTTTTATGCAAGGTGTTAATTTTTAATATAACTGAAAACCGGAAAGCACTTCGCTCAGGAATAATCAGAATCGAGAGTAGATTCGATTCATCATGTCAGCCGAAAGACGTCCACTGCTGGACTTAGGCCGCACTCAGACCAGTCTTGTGCTTTCCGCATCCAACGCAATTCAGCGATCTTAACCCGTCGAACGCCCTGCGCGCCACAGCGGCGCGTATCTAAGTACTCGTGATTAGTCAATTTTTGTTACTAGTTTCGATCACCCTTTAACATAGGGTACTAGTCCAAAATTACCCAAAAAGTCGTTGGTCGCGCGACGGGTTAACCAGGTCGTCGCTCCATCTTATTGGAGGCCTACCGACGGCTCGTCTCCCGCTCCGCGGACGACATTCGAGAACCTTCTAACCCCATTGGCCATCAGTCCTGCGAGCACGCTCACTGCCACTTCAGTTTCGCAATTCTTCGGGCTATTTCGGTAACCTTAGTTCTACTGCGGATATCATCATTTCTGACTCTATCCCGTAGAGAAACCCCGAGCATAGACCTCTCCATAGCCCTTTGAGTGACTTTGAGCTTCCTAATGAGGCCCATCGTTGGCGCCCACGTCTCAGATCCGTATGTCATCGTCATCACTGGCAACACACACTGGTCAAAGACTTTTGACTTCAAACACTGCGGTAATTTGGCCGAAAAGATGCTGCAAAGCTTCCCGAATGCTGCCCAGCCGAGTTGGATTCGACGAGTGATCTCTTTCTCGAAGTTAGACCTACCTAACTGGATCGTTTGTCCCAGGTATACATAGTCGTCAACAACTTCGAGCGCAGAGCCTCCGACTATTACGGGAGCTGGCACAACATTAGACATGACTTTCGTCTTGTCCATGTTTATTTTTAAGCTAACTCGGTCGGAAACAACTCTGCTAAGGTCAGCGAGCATAGCACTGAGGTCCTCCATAGTCTCAGCCATGACTACAATATCGTCGGCGAATTGAAGGTGAGTGAAGTACTCCCCATTATTGTTAATGCCTCGTCCTTTCCAGTCCAGAACCTTAAAATCATCTTCCAATCCAGCGGTGAACAGTTTCGGAGAGATCACATCTACTTGTCTGACTCCCCGCTGCAAAGGAATAGGCTTCGTGCTCTGGTCCTGTAGTCGGACTATAACGAAGGATTATAACGATACTATAACGAAGGTCTGGCTCTTGCGGGCTCTTGCTCTATTATAAGAATAAATAACACAATACAATACAAAGCGTATTGTATTGAACACCAAAAAACATTCATTATAAAATGAAATCAGAACATAAAAGGTAGGGTAGGAGACGAGAAAACAGGGGTCTAATCGCTAAAAGGCGATCTCTTCTTCTACCTTCTTATTCGACCTGACGATGTTATTAACATAGAATCAAGAAAAAAGGTGATCAAAGCAGGTGTGTTGTGTGTAATGTAAGGTAAAAAATATACTGAAGATTGAAAAAATACATAAAATATAATAATATTAATAAAATAAACACATACATTACTTACATACACATTTACCAAAAATTCATCATCGCCACTACCAAACAAGATGTTAAGAATGAACCTAACTAATAAGTATTGCATGTACACCTTCCTAACACAAAAATAAATGTATCTGTGTGTATGCATACGCTACACTAACCTCTCACAATGCGCGAGCGCGCGCTTAATATCAGATATTCGAATTATCCAAATTATCCGGATAATGAAGAGCTTTCTATCCGGATTTGAAAATGGGCGGATATCCGGATAATATGGATATCCGGTTATCCGGATTGCAAGCCCTACTTAGTAGTTGGCGAATTTATTTAAAAATTAGCTTTTTATGTGATAGGTAGGGCTACAGCTTATAGATATGTCACATTTGAAATAAAAGACTATGAACATCAATGTTCATCAAATATTTAAATTAAAACCTATAAGTCCTCTTCGGGTTCATCGGCAGATGTAGAACTGAAAAGGAAAAGTCGTTTTGAAGTACTTGTGCTGCTCCAATACTACAAAATCACAGATCTTTTAGACACGGACTGTGTTGCTGTAATTACTGTTGAATTATATTTGTGCCTAGTTGATAACCATTAGATCTAAAATTTTGTGCCTACCTGTGGAAATCAGTGGTCAGCATACAAAATAACCCTGCATTGAATATTATATTAACTTACTTTTGATTTGTACAGCCCCCTTTGCAGGATTTACACTGGGCAGTGCATGGTAAGCTGACCCGACGACACCCACAACGCATGGTATTGCAGCCAGATTTGCAGCCACAATGGTCCAAGAGGCTTAATTGCGACCAAATCGCTGTAACTGCCGACAATTCTGGAGTCCTTCTCTTTTGCCTTAGTCCATCCCCAAGAAGATGGACATGGTATGGACATGCTCTCTATAAACATACACTGCGTGAAGCTTACCAAGCGGGCCAAATATGGAGAAACGCTCTGAAACCAGAAGTTTCCGTACCATGTCCATCTTCTTGGGGATGGACTAAGGCAAAAGAGAGTTGGCAAAAGAAAGTAAGCCTCTTGGACCATTAAGTATTGGCTGCGATACCATGCGTTGTGGGTGTCGTCGGGTCAGCTTACCATGCACTGCCCAGTGTAAATCCTGCAAAGGTGGCTGTACAAATCAAAAGTAAGTTAATATAATATTCAATGCAGGGTTATTTTGTATGCTGACCACTGATTTCCACAGGTAGGCACAAATTTTTAGATCTAATGGTAATCAACTAGGCACAAATATAATTCAACAGTAATTACAGCAACACAGTCCGTGTCTAAAAGATCTGTGATTTTGTAGTATTGGAGCAGCACAAGTACTTCAAAACGACTTTTCCTTTTCAGTTCTACATCTGCCGATGAACCCGAAGAGGACTTATAGGTTTTAATTTAAATATTTGATGAACATTGATGTTCATAGTCTTTTATTTCAAATGTGACATATCTATAAGCTGTAGCCCTACCTATCACATAAAAAGCTAATTTTTAAATAAATTCGCCAACTACTAAGCAATATATATTACATCTCAGAACCAACTATGCCGGAAACGGCATAGTTTTTATTTATTGTCTTAATAATTACTAATTTTAAAGTAATTATATTTTTTCGTAACACCAGGAAAAAACTTTTTTTTTAATAAATTAGGTAATTTCGTTCTTCTTTTCATTCTACATTAAACATTATAATCAGAGTACTAGTTTCACTTGAAGATTTCGTTGAAATTTATTTGTAAGAAAAGCGTGCACAATTAAACTTAAATATTTCGTGAGGTATGAAGGGTATCGGTGTCGGTTTTTTAATAATACTTGTTATTTACTCAGAAATATATATTAGTATGCATATTAAACCATTCATGTTGCATACAACATACAATGTTTTTAAGCAATCAAGTAAAAACTACCAATCAGGTAAGAAATAAAAACTTAAGATGGCGTTTTTTGCCATAAGTTTTCAGTAAATATTTTTTTAATATTTTTTTCTACATAATGAATTTTATGATCTTTAATTTGGGATATTAAACATTTAAATCGGTTTATTAGTTTAGCTTGTAAAATTTATTGAATTTTTTTAAACAAATTTGTGCTCACATTTAAAATTTCATATTTCGTGAAATATGATAGGTATCGGTGTCGATTTTTTTTTTAAATACTTATTATGTACTCAGTAATATGTATATGCATTAAACCATTCATGTTGCATACAGTTTTTTTAAGCAATCAAATAAAAACTACCAATCAGGTAAGAAAAAAAAACTTGAGATGGTGTTTTTTGCCAAAAGTTTTCAGTAAATATTTTTTTTATATTTTTTTGTAAATAATGAATGTTATGAGCTTTAATTTGAGATATTAAACATTGAAATCGGTTTATTACTTTAGCTTGTAGAATTTTTTGAAATATTTTTTAAAGAAATTTGTGCTCACATTTAAACTGTCATATTTCGTTAAATATGATAGGTATCGGTGTCGGTTTTTTTTTAAATACTCGTTAGGTACTCAGTAATATGTACATGCATTAATTCATTCATGTTGCATACAGTTTTTTTAAGCAATCAAGTAAAAACTACAAATCAGGTAAGAAAAAAAACCTCAAGATGGCGTTTTTTGACAAAAGTTTTTTGTAAATATTTTTTTTGTATTTTTTTATAAGTAACGTATATAATAGGCTCTCATTTGAGATATTAAACATTGAAATCGGTTTATTACTTTAGCTTGTAGAATTTTTTGAAATATTTTTTAAAGAAGTGGCGCCATCTCTGTTCCTAAGGGGTGAAACTTCCGCTGCTGCGAGTCAAATCACTCAGTTTAGTTTGTACTATCACTGTGCAAAGCGGCTTGCTTTCTTCACGAAGTGCAGCATCCGGCCAAAAAATGGCCTTAACAAGTATGACTATTATAAAAAGTAAGTTTTATGAACGCACTCCAGAAATTTGGAAGCCGTGGTGGCCTAGTGGTTTGACCTATCGCCTCTCAAGCAGATTGTCGTGGGTTCAAACCTCGGCTCGCACCTCTGAGTTTAACGAAATTCATGCGCGGAAATACATTTGAAATTTACCACGAGTTTTGCGGTAAAGGAAAACATCGTGAGGAAACGATTCAATGGTGCGTGCGAAGTTCCCAATCCGCACTGGGTCCCCGTGGGAAATATGGCCCAAGCCCTCTTGTTATGAGAGGAGGCCTGTGCCCAGCAGTGGGACGTATATAGACGTATATGATGATGACCCCAAAATTTTTATTACAAAACTTTTGATCTGTCATATTAGATTTTTATGCCTTTTTTGTAGCCCGTTTCCTTTACGTTCCACTGAGTAGAGCTTTAAACGAATGTGCGCAATTTACTTTAGTTGTAGAGAAAACTACGAGCTAGTGCATTGACGTTTCAATGCATTTCTTCGGCGTTCCTTGTGAACATTTCGTATAAATTATATGTTGCGTGTCTAAAGCGATTCAATACTGCTGTTTCCCATGAGTTACGATAATCCGTCAACTAGAAATTCCAATCACCACCAACACGTGTGGAGATTTTATTTAAATTGTCCTGTTTGCTGCTGTTGTTGTTTTTGAATCCAATCTTGCAAGTTCGTTTGACCTATTATTCGTGGTTGGATTGACTTGAAGTTCTGTATACATTAGAAAATTTACTGACAATGCAAGCACAGTCGACATTAACCATGCAATAACCTAACCTACAAAAATTTGGAAAACTCCCGACTTTGTCACTTCAAAGTTCAATATCTCAAAAACAGTTAAGCCGATTTTGATGAAATATGTCTAAGAACCATCGCTAGAAAACCTACTCTAAATAAATAAAAATGAATCGTTAAATGTGTTGCTAAGCGCAAAACTCGGGAACGGCTAGACCGATTTTACTAATCCTTTTTTTGTTATGTACGTTATTGTCAGGAGAAGGTTTTTATGGAAGAAAATTTAGAAAAATAACAACGGGGGCGAAGCCGTGGGCAACAGCTAGTTTCAAATAAAAAGCACCGCATTCAAATCGGTTCAGCCATTTAAGAGTTACGGTGCCACAAACTCACACACACACACACAGAGAGAGAGAGAGACACACACACATAGCGGTCAAACTTATAACACCCCTCTTTTTGAAACTAATTTTAGTTCATGGACATTTATTATCCTTAGATTTTTGTAACACACGGGATACGGCGCTTAGAACGTTTCAGATCTCCACACGGGTCCAGACGAGTGTAACGTGTAATGTAACATTACGTGTAATTTAGCGTCAACAGTGTGGACGGCACTTCGAGCGCCTTTGTGTTCGCGCGAAAAACCGACAGCCGATGGATCAACCGCGAGCGTTACATGTAATGCTCGTAGTGACGTCCACACGTACAATTCGTGTTACATTACACGATAGATTACATTACACGTTACACTCGTCTGGACCCGGCTTATAGCGAATAAGTCTAGGTATTTGTAACTAGCGTCAACGTTTTTCAACTTCACCTATTAACACCCTTTGCGGCTGAAACAATATAGTAAGAAAGTTTAATGTTTAATAAGTGATTAGGAGTTTAGGAAGTTTGTACTTTTAGCGGTTATAGGTTAGGCGAAACTTGAGAACTTCGCTAATTCAATTCCACGAGATCGAGCAAGTTACTGCGTCTCTTCTGTAGAAGCAACTTGCTTGTTATCAGATTATTGGGCCTGGCATGTGCCATAAGTGCTTGAGCGTAGGGTGACTACATGGCCGTAGCCAGGGCCGGATAAAACATGTAGGGGGCCCCAGGTAATTCAATTTTCGAGTCTTTTTTCGCAGACGTTTAAAGAGCATTACTTTTTACAAGCTTTTATTTAGTTTCACCTGTCCCGTTGTCTGTCTGTCTGTAATCAAATCTTTCAAGTTAAATTCGAACAACTTCCAGCAGTTGGATTGACTTGATATTTGGTATACTTATGTAGATTGCGTGACATGTATACTATGGCTATCTGTGGGATCCTGTAATTGGCTCTGTGTTGCTATTCCTTGTACATTTAAGTATTGTGTGTTAGCTGTTGGTTCTCCTTAAATAAATAAATAAATACAATAATCTGGTAATGACATCTTGGTAGTCCGGCCAGGATCGTCTACAGGACAGAACTCTTCAACGGTCGATGTCGACTTGAAATTTTGTATGCAAATGTAGTTTAGGTGACAATACAAGTACAGCCAACAAAAAGTTCGTATTAAAATTAAATTTTTACCTAAAACTTATTTCAAGTTCAAGTTCAATGAAATCAACTATTCTGTCAGTTAAAAAAAAGAAAGATATTGTCATTGGAATACAAAACTTCCAACAATTTGTTGCCGATGCGGGGCCCCTAGGCCAGTTGCCTAGTCTGCTTAATGATTAATTTGGCCCTGACGGTTGCGTAGTACCGTAATAGCTCAATCGTCACCGGTTTACTTTTTTTTACGAGACGACAATGATGATAAATGGCAAAGATTATGTTCATCAACTACAAAGATATCGATAGGTATGGCCAAAGTTACAAAAATATGCACCTATACATACAGGTCCTTAATGTTAAGTTAATAAAGTCACATACAAGTACACCAGTAAGTAAACAAGTAAGTATATACATAAGTAAGTTACATATTTTTGTAACTTTCGCCGCATCTCTTTGCAGTTGACTGTACACTAAGTTAGGGGATTTATATCCATATTTAATTCACTCTTGATATATATACGTCCCACTGTAGGGCACAAACCTTGCTGGCTTGGGCCGTAGTTTTTACACGGTCCTAGTGCGGATTGGGAACTTCACACACACACACCAATGATTTTTTTCGCAGATGTGTGCATATCTCCTCACGAGGGCTGCGTTAAGTACCTAATACCTCCTAAATCGTAGGTTATGATTAGTGTTCAGAATTCTGTAACGAACCTAAAATCCAGAAACGGTTGGTTGCCCTACTTGCGTGGATAGAGAGCTCAATCAGTAGGTAGAACGTTATTCTATTAACAATGTCATTACTGTTAAGCTACGCCTTAAGCCATAGTAGGTATAACTTGTCTTTCTACGCAGCTACACCTGCCTGAATCTTTAAATTTGGCAGTCAAATTCAAATTAGAATTTTATTTCCAGAACAATACAGGTCCAACTATAAAAAAGGTATATTAGGTACAATAAAATTAAATAAACTAAAACTATAATAAATCTAAAAATGGACCCTGCGACATGGTACCAAGGATGCTGGCAGCATTTCCCCGCTGGATCGCAAGACTGATGCGTTGAGCGAGGAAACTGCCAGCTCTTCGGTCTCCTGTGGTATCTCTGAGTCTCTTTGATAGATCTTTGAAGAGACTCAGAGAGCCAGGGCCCCACGGACCAAGGGTCTCGACGCCGAAAGGTACAAAATCATGTGATTTTTAGTAACGTTGTATGAAAAACAGCTGTGCAAAATTTCATGGCTTTAGAAATACAATTATCCAAGATACTGTAAAGTTAATGATTATATCATGGATAGGGATATTTGGAAATAATTCCGATCCGCATTGGCGATCCCTTACTTCAAATAGCGAACCTACAACTAAAAATAAAGTTGTGTTAAATACTTGTGATGTATAGATATAATTTACTAATATTGTAAATCTGTTTAAATAAATATATATATACCTCGTTAAGTTTCTTGCCGGATTCTTCTCAACAGAGGTTATTCCGAACCGGCTGGTAGATTTTTTGACATTCATGAGTGCTTGTTACTTATAGCCTAAATTGAATAAAAATTTTGACTTTGACTTTGATACATAAAAACCTATGGCCTTCTCGGGGTACTTTAGGCGTAACAAACAAACATAAATTCACATTCATCATTTTAGTAAAGATTATATAGTCTTGCTAAGAACTTGTGATAATTAAACATAGTAAATCTGTTTAAAAATTTATACCTACCTCGTTGAATTCGTTGCCGGATTCTTCTCAACAGAGGTTCTTCCGAACCGGTGGCAGTTTTTTTTGACATTCATAAGTGCTTGTATAACGTGGTATAACCTAAATTGAATAAAAAGATTGATGACTTTGACTTTAACAGAACTTTGATGCATTAATCGATATTAAGACACGAACTGGCAATATTAATGTCTATGACTCCTAGTCCCAGAACTACTAGGTACTATTTAGTCAACATTGAACTCGGTCATTTGTTTTAAATTTCTTAGGAAATATTTAGTTTTACCGCACTAGAATGAGGCTTTCATTAACGTACCTACCCACATAGTTGGCTACCCGTGACTTTACCGATATTTAATGAAGGAAAGGCGAGGTTTCATTTCAAGTATGAGATATCGTGGCGTGAATTAGCTCAAATGACGAGAGCAATTACATGGCATTTTCATAATTAATACCACACCGGGATTTCATCACGACGATAATACTGCATGGTGTATATTGCTAAAATTACTTCGACCACACTGTAGCGGCCGTGTCGTCTCCTATACTGTGGGCCACTGTGGCCTGCAGAGGATCGTGGGTTCAAACCCGGGCTCACACATCGGAGTTATTCCAAATTCATGTGCGAAATGACATTGGAAATTTTCCATGACTTTTACGTTGATAAAAAAAACGTCGGTAGGAAACGTGCACACACGTGCAAAGTAGGTAATTCAGTAATGTGTGAGATTCCGAGAGGACGCCTGTGCCCAGCAGTGGGACGTGTTAGGCTGGGACGATGATGATAAACACATTAAAGTACTTATAAATTTAAGCTATGTACATATATTGATTGTAAACCCTTGCCTTCATAAAGGGACACAACAGTTACATTGTTCCATTCCAGACGCATCTTCAATTTCTATTTATTTCTAAAGTACGGGCGAAATAATAATGTGAGACGTCCTCGCTGAATTCAAATGAGACTTATCCGACGATTGTTCTATCAAACGCGACACATTTTTGGGCACACTTTATCACGTTTCAATGTGTGAAAGACATTATTCATGGATAATAATAATAACGTATACCTATGGGTATACTTAGCATATAATTTTGCCTGAGATTCCACGTTAAATTTTGTGTATTATAATGCTCGTTGGTAGCAACAAATGTTAGAAAATTACATCAATAGAAGTAGTTAATTAATTCAACTAATAGCTAATAATACTTACCAAAAATTCCACTACATGTATGTCTTGATTACTTTCCCTGGCACAGTGCCTCATTAAATTCAAATGGCTCTCGATTTGCCCACCTGCCCCTTGTACCACAAAAGTTAAGCCGCACTCACATTTTTATCTATCGTGTTGTGTCGGTATCGGTTTCATACATTTTATATGGTTGCGTTCACATTTAATCTGATGCAGTGTGTTGTATCGCATCAAAGATATATATATATATATATATATATATATATAGAGCATCACAACACAACACGACAGATAAATGTGAATGCGGGTTTTGTGCTACAATTCAACAAAAGTGTAACAAGGAGAAACCTAACAATTTTGTGGAATTGTAGCACTTGTAATTTTTGTGGTACAGGGCACTGGACTCGGTGAATTTTGCCGAGTTACGGTGCTGAGGTCGTATTGTTTAACGCGTTGACGTTCGCTATTGCATTCAGCATCTTTTTCCACCCTCGTCTTATGCCGTACCTATGACAGAAAGAAGTAAACGATTGTGATACCAAGTGTGTCAGAGAATAGTCTCAGTGCCCTTAGTGTAAGTTTTCGGTTACAAAATACGCCTCGATCGCGTTCGCGTTAAAATCTCAATTGGATGCAAACACGAACAGCGCCTCTAGCGGAACGTTTGCAATGTTCGTGTTTTCATACAAATTGAGATTTTAACGCGAACGCGATCGAGACGTATTTTGTAACCGAAAACTTACACTAAGGGTACTGGTCCCAAAGCGTACAGAAAGTGCCGAACGCCGCGTGACAACCACGACCGATTTTACCAATCTGCAGGTCAATTATTATTATTATGTTAAGTTGTCTGTTTTTATTATTTATAGCTATTGAAATAGTCTCGCTTAAAGACACACAGAAATTTTGATACATACTGTTTTGTTTCGACGTGGAGTTTTATTTCATAAACATCTAAACCTATCGCTTACGTCACTGCCAATTCATACCACGTAGTGGGTCGCACGACCCTGTCGCGGTCGTGTGTCGTCGTCATCGCCCGGAATGCTACCTTTAGGTTGGAAACTATATAACAGCAATCTATATAACTAGGCGAGCCACAGACTCATTTTTCTAGCATCTTGAATACATACAGGTCAAACACATATACCTTTTGAACTTTGGTGCAATCGAGTAAATCGACATTAAAATGAAATGAAATGAAATGAAATGAAATGAAATGAAATGAAATGAAACTTTACTTAACATTAGTGAGGGAAGCCATCAAGAGTGACGATTTTGTGTTAACGTGACAGTATTTTTAATAATACCGGGGCGACACATGTGATTGTCAGCTCCCATAACTTCCAGCTCAGTCATGTCGTAAGAAATCTTTTTTGCGTTATCTCTGTCGGCTTCAGAAGATATACCTCTTCAGGGAACGTTTCGAGTTTGTCGGACCGTCACCCTGGACAGTTATCCGAGAAAGTGTTTCAATCATTTTGAGGAAAGTTCCTCTTGTTACAGTAACAGAACTCAATGACGTTTGTGTTAAATCTTTCGCCAGCTGGCTTTGTTGAGGTACCTGTTGCGTTTTAGTTAAAATTTATCATGTGTTCCTTGATAAAGAAACTAAGGGGCAGGACTTACCCCGGATTACAGCCAAGATACCGTTCGAGAAATTTACCGATACAATTAAAAAACTATCTATGTATACATATTTAGATAGATAAGAAGAAGAGTCCTGACAGACAGATAGGCTGGCTAAATTATTAAGGACTGCTCCAAGCCTTTGGATCTAGAAAGCTGCCATTTTGTACGAGTTTCCCTTGACGGTAATAGAGAAGGTGAATTTTGCAAGACTTTCTCGGAAATAGCGAGTTCTGCAAAGGGGTGAAGCCGCGAGCGCGAGCTAGTATAAACATGTTGTAATGGGCGTACAACTTTTCTCCTAATGAAGGCTGGTAGGCAGAAGTCTCGACATTTTATAACGTGTTAACTACATTAAAACTAAGTGTGGTAAAACATTTTCTCGGTTAACTATACCTCGTAGGCGGAGCTAGCTACTCAAAGTTTTACGTCAGAGGTTTTGCTAGATAAAGTTTAATGAAAATCTGCTTTGAAAGCCTGGTCTGGTATTTGGCAAGGTACAGTAAACGTACTTTCCTCTAAAATGTATTTTAGTAAATACGTACCGGGGAACGGTTCAAATTATACCGCAAAACCGACTGGCGTTTAATGAGGACACAAATTCACAAGGATTCTCATTTAAGCAGAGCTATTTGTGTTCACCTGACGCATATTGTAAGAATGGTTACAATTTTAAATTCGCACTTAATAGAGACTGTTAGGATGAAAATTTTCACTCCTAATGCAAGTTTTTAGAATAATTAAGTTCTAATTTTCCGCTTGACTTTTGTTGGCTTTCCTTCAGTAGCGTTAACTTAAATACTGGCTTTTAGCTTTAGCGAAACAATTGTTTGTCGCTATCCTGCGGAAACTATGCATAAAAACTAACTTATGTGCTTCCCACGGTCTCAAACTATCTTCAAACCAAATTTCATTTAAATCAGTTCAGCGGGCAGAGATGCAGGCAGAATTTACTTTTGCATTTATATGTGATATTAGTAAGGACTAGTGAGGGTATAGAAAAATGAAACATAGGTATAGAAAAATGACGAATAAAACGCTCACAAAAAACTGGTAGTATAAGATTCTGAAAAATAATGTAATAGTCCATATCTTCTCAGAATAATGGATGCGTAGACAAGGTTATCCGCGTCAGCAGATAGTAAGGTTAGGTTACACAACTCTTTAATACAAAAATCCTCTTCTCTTTTTGAGATGTTTTCCATTCTACATACACCAGAAAAATCTTTGACGTGTTCTGTGTCAAGGTTAAGACACAACGCAATTTAATTTTGTTGAACTTAAATTTCCCAATTCAATTACGCAAATTGCCGCTTAGTGTAAATCATCCAGTTCTCAAAAGAGCAAATCATTTGGGTAGCAAGGAAGGACCCTAAGGATCTGCGTCATTCTACAAATGACAATCCATTACTAGCGGAACCAGCAGCAAATCTGAATTGATGACGACTCGGTCGGCAAGATTTAGGTTTCTAAATTAGTATTACACAGGATATTATCACAGCTGATATAATACCAGCTTTCCTATAAACATTTGCCGGGAATCTAATTATTAAAATATCGTCAAATCTGGCTCTACTTTCCCGATTACCTATATCTAGATATCTGTTATGTGAAAATTTTGACATAACTGAGCATTTTCACAAAAAAGTGTACTCATTTTTATTTTATTTTGGAAACATAATATGGTATTTCCTACTCAGAATTAAAAGCACAATTGATTCCGATGGTGTAAGAAAATATCCCTCCCAATCAAAAATGACACTTTTGTGACGTTTTTCTCGTACAGTATATATGGGCGTCACAAAACTGACTCATAAAATTTATATGGAAAAATTAAATTTCTTTTGAAAAGAACAGGTACACGTTTTTTTGAAAACGCCCAACATAACAGTCGATCAACTACCTTTTGCCTGCGGCTTCGCCCGCGTGGAATTCAGTTATCGCGCGCTGTTCCCTCGGGAACTGCCCATTTTTCCGGGATAAAAAGTAGCTTATGTCACTTTCTGGCCCATAAACTATCTCTATGGCAAAAATCACGTCGATCCGTCGCTCGGTTTTGATGTGAAAGACGGACAAAATACAAACACACACACTTTCGCATTTATAATATTAGTATGGATATCATGGTAGATAAGTAATGCCAAGGTAGGCAGGCAGCCAGCCTTAGGTTGGGTTGACTGAGAATGAAGAGTTGCCAAGTGGCCACTTCTGGCAGATGTCATAGGATTGCATTAGAAAAATCAATCAACAGGCTAGTTAAAACAAGCATAATCAATGTTCATAAAATTTTGCGGTTAATTTGTAACTTTTACAATGGCTTTAATTTTTTGCACTAAGTATATACCAAAAATAAGTTTTTGGTAAAAAAATGATTGTTAATAAAAGCTTTTTTGCTGACTATAGTTTTGTTGACTGTACTGGTATTGTCACCCAAACTACATTTGCATACCAAATTTCAAGTCGATGCCAATAACCGTTGAAGAGTTCCGTCCTGTGGAGACGATCCTGGCCAGACTACCAGGACGCAATTTACATAAGTATGCCAAATTACAAGTCAATCCAACTACTGGTACTGGGCGAATTTGATTACAGACAGACAGACAACGGATCAGGTGAAACTAAATAAAAGTTTGTAAAAATTGGAATTAATACGAAGATTATTTTAACTATTAAGGTGTTGCTTTTTGCTTGTCTATCGGTGATCGCACAATTTGAAGATGACCCAAAACGTAAACGAGTTTTATCTTCTTTGTAATAGTAACCTTAACGACGACTGCCTTTCTAAAACATTCTTGTTCTTCAAAGCTCTTGTCCAATTGAAATAATTATTTACCTCCACCATGATGTTCATGATGTGCCATTAAACTGAAGAGGGGTAACCAATCGAAGGGTTAGCACCGATAGCGGTGGTCGTTAAATACTAGTGTCGTTAGTGTTGGTCGTTAAGGGAAGAGGGGAAGAATTCCAATGTATTCCCAAAGGAAAAATAGATAAAATGTATGCAAGTGATGCCAGTAATGTGCAAATAATACATCACAAACTCATGTCATTTTATTTTAGTAAGAAAAGCATTTTCGAACTTTTAAATTTTTGTTTGATAGGATTCAAAATTACGTTAGGTATGATTGTTACATACAATATCCTTCCACGTCTTTGAAACGGGATAAAAATTCTTTCGAGCAAACATAAATATATCAGGACGATAATTATATCCATTTGGTCATCTACAGTCACTGTTCTGTTAGATTACATTTATATAAATTCTGACATGACTAGCAAAAATGCAGACTATATATCTAAATACCAAGAAGAAGACATTGCTCTGAAGCGATGAGGTCGCCAATATTGCTTACAGTATTTTTTCTCTATGCATGTGATTTTTGCATCACTTACTATTGCGGTATTGTGAGGTGTTGTGTTGTTGGCTAACACTTACATGCAAGTTTCACTACATTGTGGTATTTGTTTGATCAACTGAATTATTATGTCGCAATAGTCCGTAATGTAACGTAACTCGCATGCAAATTTTTGCATCGTCTAAAGCCCAGTTACACTTGCGAGAAAAATCATGCAAGTTGCATTACATTGCGGCGCTCAATTCACCACTACAAACTCGTTGGCTTTACGGCCTCGCATAATGTAAAGCAACTTGCACAATTTGCCGTGCAGGTCTAAACCGGGCTTTATTATATTGTTTTTTATTGTATACTTACCAATAAATAAAATACCGATGAAACTACCGATATTGAACTAAGAACAAAAAATTTCGTTACACAAACGGGATCCCAGATTCCCGGGAAGATACACGTAACGCAATTACCCGGGCCCTCATTATTTACCGGCTAAAAATCAGGCTCGGTCCTGTCTGGCCGTAGCCTGTGTAATGGGGAACGTATGAGTAACGAGTTTTGATTTATGCGAATAAATATGATAGCTTCAATGGAATCACAGTGTTGACAGCAAAAATCTTTATGCAAAGGTCATCATCGTCATCTCTGGTCTATACACTGTTATTTTTGATTTCCGTAAGAATTATGTAGACATTCAGCAAGTGAAATGAAGTTGATTTCTTATCTTAATATCTTAATACTAGTGACCAAAATTTAACGTTTAAAAAGATAATCATCAGCCAGAAGACGTCCACTGTGGTTTAATTATTTATTTATTTTATTTCTTTATATATTTGTGCATCGTTCCGTGAGTCACAGACGGTTCTGGCGGAAAATAAGCGCTGCTGGCGTTTAACGCCTCAGCATAATGCTGAGTCTCAGCGACCGTTTCGCTTTTGCGGGGACACACAAAATTATGTATTAAAGTATGTTACTATTTTCATGTTTTTTATTTTATTTTATTTGTGTGTTGATTCTATTGTATTTGTCGTGTGTCTTCCATATTGGTGAATAAATGTCTTCTTTCTTTCACTGCTGAACAAAAGCCTCCCCCTTAGAACGTCATAATGAACGACAACTCGCCACTAGTATCCATCGATTTCCCGCATCACGATGTCGTCATTCCACCTAGTGGGAGGCCTGTTAACGCTTCATCTTCCGGTTCACTGGCCACTCGAGGACTTTTCCCCCAACGGTTATGTTCTTCGAGCGATGTGGCCCGCCCATTGTAACTTCAACTTGCATATTTTTCCAGCTATGTCAGTGACTTTAGTTCTTCGACGAATTTCCGTAATCCGGAAAAAAAAGATAATCAAGAATTAAAAAAAAATCTCGGTAGAAGGTGTTTTAGTACTTATTTTTAAAGTTCGCAACTAAAGTGTTTTAGATTCCAATATAGTTTTACACTTTGCTTTTAAATTGCGAGGAAATGAAATAGCAACAGTGGAAACAATTATTCACTTTCTATGTACCTTTTATTTTTCATGCATTATTATATAATTATATTTTTTTAGTTTTATTGATTTATTTTGATTGATTTGATTGATTTTAGCTTTATATAAATTAAAAATAATGAAGAAACTTTTTGTTCGTGGCTGTTGATACGATTACCCTGGTCTTAGACGAAGATTTTACTTTATGCACTAGAGTAAAAAAAGTCATTGTATGTCGCCTAGGTCCAACATAAACACGAACTTTACGAGCATGAGAAGTGAAAAGAATATTTTTTACCCAAAAAACAATTGCAGCAATCAACAACACAACACTAGTGCAAAATACACAATTTATCAGATTCGTCTACAAAATGCAAATAAAAAAATTAAATTTAAATTTTAAACTGTTTATTTCAATAAAAAATGCATAATTACTTGATTAACCTTAGCTTCTAATCTTAAATTAAAAAGATTTTTTGAGTTAAGGAGTCTCTAAAGTTGTTTGTACAATGTGATCCTAATATAATCATTCTCATATTGCTATACCCACTCAATTTATCTTGACATTCGGAACTTCACGGTGAAATTTGCACACGCTTTTAAACGAAGCAACGAAACTATTAAAAACTGTGTTAACTTTTACAATAAAAACATAACAAATGCCGCTAATAAATCTACATGTAGGTATTTTTAGTCCAATTGTGTTCGAAATACTAAGAAACGTGTGTTACAATTGACCGCTAATCCAAACCCTAAATCAAACGGAGCATAAATAAATAAACCGCAACAAGCTCGGACGCGACACCCGTCGGAACCCTGTCGCAGGGGGCCTGCGCTACTCTCATAAAGACTTATTTTTGATACGGCAAATGCTAAATGCGACAGGGCTCCACCGAACGCCGCGAACGTCCTGCCACGGTAGGTAGTAGGTATATAATAATAGTTGAATAATGAGTATAGGTACAATTATTTAGTCATTTAGGTAGTCTGCCTAAATACTTCGTTGTGTCTTCGATATCCGCGCAGGGGAAATGCTTAAACCGTCTAAAGTCAATTCTGAAAGGCCATTACTTACGCCAAACAATTACTGTGGCAGAATTGGCTCGCGCTGGCGGCCAAGCGTGGCCGTAAGCGTTTTAACGCAAGACTAATGCCCTTGTAACTGCGTGTGAGTTATGAATTTGTCACTGCTCACTGACTGCCTATTTTTTTAAGAAAAAAATTAGAGGCTCACATTTGTGATCAATTAGGGCCTTGGCTTGCCTCGTTTGTGCCTTGTATTGGTCAAATCTAGTGAGTGAAAATTTTTCTTCTTCCTGTTGCCAGATTAATTCGTGAAATAATATTTTAAAGTTTCACGAGGCTCCATCGTAACTTTTTATTTCAGGACTCGATCACGACTACTATGTGTGTATTTAAAGCTTCCGTTTTTGCCATTTTGCCTACGGAACCATAAAAACTAGATTTCTCTTGCGATTTTGCCATCCTATTTCATAAATACTCTTGCTCGCTAATCCTGCCGTGAAATAGCAGTGCTTGCACTATTGTGTGTCGGCGTGGAGAGTAAGACAGCCGGTAAAATTACTGGTACTTGAAGTATCCCATCTTAGGCATCTAGGTTGGCAACGCATTTGCAACCCCCCTGTTGTTGCAGGTGTCTATGGGCGGTGGTAATCTCTTACCATCAGGAGACCCACTTGCTCGTTTGCCATCCAGTCGAATAAAAAAAAACGATTCATTTTTATTATCTACTAGTATTACCGTGAAATATTTTTAACGAACATACTCGAGCGAACTTCCTTAGATCCTTAGACATTTTTGGTTACTTTAAGTTAGACTCCCCGCGTACGACCGATTATTATACAGCTTTACGCTCAAGCAGCTTTTTATTTCAGCAGTGGATACCTACTGCAGGGCTACTACGAAACTCCAAACTCGAAGTTCGTGTCGTGCGCTCTCTCTGACACTAATACTATTTAATACGAGAGCGAGAGGGACGGTACGATACGAACTTCGAGTTTCGAGTTTCGTAGTAGCCCTGCTGTACACAACATTAAAGTAACAAACTATATAAAAAAATGCACAAAATCAAATTTATCCCTGTATCCTTGTATTTTTTATACTTATGTTTTCTTATATCCTCTTGGTAAAAAAATCGCTTGGCAAACATGTAGTTGTAATACAATTTTTTTTTACGCAGAACTTGACGTCATAGTCGTTTTTCATCGGAACCTCCAACGTGTTGTCGTTAATACCTCGTTTATCTTGACGGTCAGTTCTAAATGTGTTCCTTTTGGCTATTGACAGCTGGTATCTGGGCAAAGCATAACGCCTGCGCTCATACAAATTAAGGCAGTTTAACGTTTAGCACTCAAATTCAGAAGACATGGTGGCCTAGTGGTTTGACCTATCGCCTCTCAAGCAGAGGGTCGTGGGTTCGAACCCCGGCTCGCACCTCTGAATTTTTCGAAATTCATGTGCGGAATTAAATTTGAAATTTACCACGAGCTTTGCGGTGAAGGAAAACATCGTGAGGAAACCCGCACAAACCTGCGAAGCGATACAATGGTGCGTGCGAAGTTCCCAATCCGCACTGGGCCCGCGTGGGAACTATGGCCCAAGCCCTCTTGTTCTGAGAGGAGGCCTGTGCCCAGCAGTTGGGACGTTTATAGGCTGGGATGATGACTCAAATGTATAAAATTGTACTGGTTGGAGAGAACTGTATGCTTGCCCCAAAAAATGGAGTGCTTAATGCTATAGCATAGCGCAATTTAGATCTCCCAGAAAACTTGTGCATGTTGTATTACATTGCGACTCTCGACTAAGCACCCCAAACTCGTCCGATTTACAGCCTAAATGTGATCCAACTTGTACGAGTTAACTTGCAGATCTAAACTGGATTAAGATTGGACTAAGTGTAAGATCACTTAAATAGTTTCAAACTTACAATAATTGGTAAAACGAATTATTCTCAGACGAAGTCGTAGGTACGGTCAAGGACTTTAATTCAATACCACAATGGAACCATTTCACAGTAAACGTCATAGTGACATCGCATTAATTAACAAGGAAAATCGTAATGACTCTTCCTTTGAAAATTTGGCTCATGAATTAAAGTCCTTGACTACGGTCAACGACGAAAGAATTTAATTTTTTACCAGATATTTTAGTACTTACGCTAAAATATCTGGTAAAAAAACAGATTCTTTCGGTTACCTGATAGATACAGAGTGACACTTATAACGTCATCCTATATTACCATGGGTCCGTATTTTATACCATATAGTAAAATAGCTTTTTTCGCGCATATTTTTGTTTACGTTTGAAGAGGAAAAGAAATCGTGGTGGCAGTCTGTCGTGTAAATTTTGAAATCTAAGGTAAAGATCGTGTAATTTATGAAACGTTCACAATTTCACGTTCGTTTTTAACCCCCGACGCAAAAAGAGGGGGTTATAAGTTAGACCGCTATGTGTGTCTGTATGTCTGTGTGTATGTCTGTCTATCTGTGGCAACGTAGCTCTTAAACGGGCGATGTTTTCTTTTATTGAAAGCAGGTTTTCTAGCGATGGTTCTTAGACATGTTTTATCAAAATCAGTTCAGCCGTTTTTGAGATATTGAACTTTAAAGTGACAAAGTCGGGGTTTTCCAACTTTTTGTGGGTTAGGTAATGGTATAAGAGGAATTTGAGAAGTTGATCGTTATCAGACGATAGTTTTTAATATATTTAATATGTTTGATAATTTGACTTGCTTAATTTCTGTGGCACAGATTTTAAATGAACTCGAAATCATTTTCTATGGCAAACTACTGGTTAAAAATGTCCTACTTTTCGATCTCCTTCCTTATTTATCCTGAAATGACTTATTAGATTTTACAAATTAAAATTACAGTTTAGATAAGATAATTGCCACAATTTATATTTATTGAACTAGTCAATAAACTTAAAGGTTCCTGTAAATTACAGTGATTGGGAAAAGAAACGAAACAGTTAAGTATTTAAAACAATATTTAGAAAACGCCAATCTTTCGTCAAACCTATCAGAATTAGAAAAGTAAGTATACTTAAATTTCCCCGATCTTAAAATAGACGTCGACGCACACCAGCGTGTTAGTTAATCTGTAGGTACGATATGTTTTCAGCGATCGGATCATATATACATAGACATCATTTTATGCGAACAAACCGATAACGATAACTAGTAGCAGCTTTGCTATATTCAAATGATGCAGTATTCATTCACACTGCATCATTACACACACAGTGTCAAATGACCTGCGTGACGCAAAAACAAGTTTATTCCAGTTTGCGTGTCAAAAATTGAAGAAGACTCTTCTTTGTTTTTATCTCTTCTTTTTACATGAAAGATCTTTTATACTTTTTCATTTTTAACCGACTTCAAAGAAGGAGGAGGTTATTGAAGCACTCAGATGATATCTGTGCTAAAGTAAATAGTTTTATATTTGCATTAAGAAGGGTATCGCAAACTGTTTCAATAAAAGCAGCTGTTACTGCTTATAATGGGTATGTAAATTCTATTTTACGATATTGTGTAGTGTTGTGGGGGAATTGCAAGGATAAAAACAAAATATTTCTTATGCAAAAGCGTTGTATTAGAGCCATATTTGGCATTGGTCGAATGGAATCATGTCGTCAGTATTTTTTGAATAACTACATTCTAACCTTTCCATGCATATACATTCTTGAAGTTGCTACGTTTGTTCATAAATATAAGAACCAATTTAATGAAGTACAGCAGCTAAGTTCTCGTAAAGTCCGATCTCAGTACAGGTACAAACTACACAAACCCCCTACGCGACTAGCATTAACTTCAAAGAATTCCTACAATATGTGCATCTCAGTCTACAATAAAATTCCTGATGTGTTCAAATCTAAAAAAATAAATAATTTTAAACAATCTATTAAGATATGGCTTGCTAGAAAATGTTACTATAGTATGAATGATTTCTTTAATGATGAAAGTTAACATATAATTTTACGTTATGGTATTGTATTAGCTATGATAATTTGGACCTATTTATGCAAACAGGATCCAACCCACACTCCTGTCAAAATTGAGTTAAATACACAGAAAGCTTTTAAAATGCACCTTCTATCGACCTACTTAAATATCAAATTGATCTGGCAACTATCTCATATCAAAACATTAAGTCAACAAAGTTACCAAACGTGATAGCAACAACCTCATAATAAGCTAATAAGATTCATGCTGTATGATAACTCTGTATTCTACAAAATGTTAATGTTTTATTTTTTATAAATGGATCCATGTCGCTTGGTTCCCCATAATCGCAAATTTATATATTTTCAGAAGGGACCATGTGGGTTGGATCCCGTTTGCAAAATAAAAACTGACGCAGTCTAAATTTTCATAAGGGACCATGCGGGTTGGATCTCGTTTGCAAAATAAAAACTGACGGACTCAAAATTTTCACAAGGGACCATGCGGGATGGATCTTATTTGCAAAACAAAATGCTCGTGTGTGGGTTGGTTCCTATTTGATTTAATAGAAATTAAAATTGGTAATAATATAATAAAATATACATATGTTATTTCAATTTACTTTATTGAAAATAAATGCTTATACTTACAGGAAATCTTTTTTACCATTAAAAAGTTCTAGAAAAAATAAAAAAAATGTGAATAATCATACATTTCAAAACATCACTCATTTACTAAAAGAATATAAAACAGAATCTCAGTTTTCTTTTTTACCATTAAAAAGTTCTAGAAAAAATAAAAACTTTTGTGAATAATCATACATTTCAAAACATGAAAAGAATATAAAGCAGAATCTCAGTTATCGAAATAATTTTCTTCCAACTCGAAGTCAAGTTCACCAGAAAAGCCTTCCAGGTCATCTTCAATATGTTTGTCTGCATCGAGATTGACGTAAAAACTGTGGTACTCCTGAGGAATCAGGTGCAGAAGGATCTTTAAGTCTTTCAACTTTGCCTCTGGTATTGGTTTTCCTGTAGGCCAAAGAGGCTCCATTATTTCTTTTGAAATAGCTGGTTGCCTCACGCGACCAATTTTTTAATGTCTAATTCCTTAAAATCTTCATAAAAGTTCGACCGCATGTAAATCTTGTACATTTCACCTTTTTTTAGTTCAATTTCTTTAGTACTTAACCATGACACTTTATCCCCATCAATAGTTTTTTTTCTGTTTGTGATGCTTTTCTCTAATTTTAGAGACGATAAAAAGTCGTTTTGGTTCATGCGGTGAACTATCATGGGCTTATTTTTTTGCATGTCTTCATAATACTCATATAATCTTCTGGTGTATATATTCTTTGTTGCCGTTTAAAACCACCTTCAATTTTGCCAAAATCCCTATCATTGGGGAGAAAGCTGTGTCCCGATTCAAGAAATCTCATATTAATCTGTACCAAAGTTGGGTGGTCATTTAAGACGGCTTTGAGCATTAATACTAGTTTAATATTGCGATTTTGACCACCAAAAGGATCGCTCCATAAAATAAGACGTGTCACATTATTATCCAGTCTTTCTAATATATGTTTTATAAGGCACGAGCCCACTTCTTGGGCTCCTCGACCAGCCTCTCCTTCTACCCATACATTGCAATGGGCGTCATCATTGCTCCCAGTGTGTATACCAAGATTGTACACCCAGAGTTGTCTTTTGTAAAAGACTATATTTGTGGGTATACGCGGTAATAGCAGCGTTTTTTCGAGGTCGAAGGTAATTGTTTCAACCGAGGGATCATCTTTAGCAAGCTGCATATCAGCTTTCATTTGACTTTGCAAAGTTTCTGCAATTTCTTGATGCGATCTCCACTTCTGGTCGATTTCGACTTTCTCTTCATCCGATGCAGACATCATTTTGCTTTGAAAGTGGTCACATTTATTGCATGTGTCTTTCTTTAGAGGCTTGGTACGTAGATTAAACTTCGTCAAATATACTTTGTGGACTTTCGAACGGGACAGTACTCTCATAGAAGCCATCTTAGCTGCTGCTGTAAATTTTAGACTGTGTCATGTCTGCTCTTAGAAACTTAACCCCATCACATTTTTCTCGACGATAGTGGGAGATATATGTTGGTAATGTTTTTATGAAATTTATCACAAACTGCTCACATTCACGTGGTACTTTATTGAGTCCACTTTGTAAGCCCCGTCTATCTACAACGCAGTCTTGTGAACGCATCTTGCAAAGCGAAGTGTTTATTCTTTTTGGGGAAGTTTGTAAAGTTTTAACAAACATGTCTCGACAAACTAAAATTCTGTCCAGAGAGTATTCACGCGAGAAATATTTCTTTTTCGAAACGTTGCTTATATTTTCAGTAGCTATGTAATGACGCTTGACGGGTTTTTCTTGTACTAATGCCCTTAAAAACATATTCTGTGCATCATAGGAACCTAAGGAGTAAAACTTTTTAAAAACAGATTCCTCAGGAGTACCACAGTTTTTACGTCAATCTCGATGCAGACAAACATATTGAAGATGACCTGGAAGGCTTTTCTGGTGAACTTGACTTCGAGTTGGAAGAAAATTATTTCGATAACTGAGATTCTGTTTTATATTCTTTTCATGTTTTGAAATGTATGATTATTCACAAAAGTTTTTATTTTTTCTAGAACTTTTTAATGGTAAAAAAGAAAACTGAGATTCTGTTTTATATTCTTTTAGTAAATGAGTGATGTTTTGAAATGTATGATTATTCACAATTTTTTTATTTTTTCTAGAACTTTTTAATGGTAAAAAAGATTTCCTGTAAGTATAAGCATTTATTTTCAATAAAGTAAAATGAAATAACATATGTATATTTTATTATATTATTTACAATTTTAATTTCTATTAAATCAAATAGGAACCAACCCACACATGAGCATTTTTGCAAAAAAGATCCATTGACTTTTTGAAGAAAAACGTCCCTAAATATTATTATTTTTCGGAACACGAGTATTAGACAACAAAAAACTTACCGTTGTCTAAAATTTTGCATTCAAACTTTTTTTGGGATGTTTATAGAAAATTTTGTTCGCATGTTTTAAACAAAAACCGATTTTTCTCAAAACTAGCCACGTGTGGGTTGGATCCTGTTTGCATAAATAGGTCCATTTGAAACCTAGTCGTGTAAATAGTTGGATAAATTGTAATGATTTTAAAATTGTTAATAATGTCCCAGCTAAAATGTATGTACACCTGAAAAGGTAGGGTCTGGTGATACTCTATTTTCATGTATTATAATCTGCAAATGTAACCCATGTCCCACATACATCGAATAAAATTATTATTATTATTATTATTATTATTATTAATTCCGTGTTTTTTTTTTAGAATTAGAAATATTGGCCAGCGGTAACGTTCAATTTCAACAAATTTACTACATTTTATGTCTATCAATATCTTCTTTTACGACATTTGCTCTCTTTGCGTGAGAGCTGAAAAGAGGAAAATTGTTTTAGGGTCTAGTCCTCGACCTGAGTAGGTAGTGCCATTATTAGATTATGTTCAGTTTCCGCTAGCAATAAAAATATGTACTCAATTCCTGCCTAAGGAAGCGTTCATATATTATAATAAATGCTTTGAGCATATTTTTATACCGACAAGCGCTCATCATCTATATATGAACATCGGTGATACACGAACAATAGCTGCGTTACTTTATATCCATTTACTAAATACAAGAACCTTAATTGCAAGCACATAATATTTTTTATTAGAGAACATAAGATCAAGACAAGATGTGCTGTAAGTTGACTACGGGGAAATGTAGTAAATATAATACCAAGTTAATAAAATACGAAGAAAGATAATATACCATGAAGGAAAACATACAACATTTCTCTAGTGTATAAACAGCCTGATAATAGGGCTGACTCGGTTATCTCGAGGGAAACATAGTACGTGCGCGTTTGCGTTTATTTTATCATCGATGTCGTCAAAATTCTGAACAGCGAAAAGCACTCAAATAATATGACAAGCGGAGCCGCCGACAAAACACAAGTTATCGCAATAACATTCCAGTAACGACAGACTTAAAAAAATATAAAAAGCTCTCGAGACGCTTACAAAGTTGTCGCAGTTTTACGAGCTTTTCGATAAAGACATTATTATATTTGTATCATACTTAGGCATCGAACGGAGGACCGTAAAAGAGGAGTCATTTTGCGAGACAATCCAGTACTGTTATTGCAATAAATGCAAAGGGTCGCGGCTTTTTATTCACGTTCAAGAAAATTAGATAATTTTCTACGTAAACTATTGGTAAAGCCTGACCAGAAATATATGACTACTCGCCATGTTGCGGAATTTCATTGGAACTAATTTCTTACACTGGCAATAATTTTAATGATTGTCAGTGTCACTATAAATGGCGGTTTCTTTGAACAATAACAAAAATGCCCCAAACGATTCGTAGTCCACAACGGATCATTGTAAATAATGTTCTATTGCTACGACAACCATCTACCAGCGCAGCGCTACTTACGTGGCTGCAAAAGTGTATAACACTTGCCTGTAGAAGCCCTCCTGCCTTGCCTGTGTTAAGTCACTCAAACACAAAATTTTTGGCAGCTCTGAAAAAGTTTGTTATCGAGTTATGTCCCTATAGCTTAAATGAATATTATAATTTTAACTGTTAGTTATTAAGTGAAATGTATCTAGCTACACCCACTGGGTAAAATTATATTGATTCTACCTGTATTGCATAACATCAGCATGTACCTTATACATATAATTTATGGCTTTATTAAATAAATAAAATAAATGTTTATTATAAACTACTGAAAAAAAAAACGCTTGGGGAATTAAACTATTTCACTACAAAACCTTTCCAAATTAACATCAGAGCTAACAGGTAAACGTTGTACACAAGTCAAGATGTCATTATTCCGATTATACTGAACTATTGCCATATAAATAAGAACAATAGCGCCCTCTTGACAATAGTCATATATTTTTGGTTTACCTTTAAGTATTACATTATTTAATTTACTTACTTTGGCTATATAATTATGTAGGTAGTCTTAAAAAAATGCAATACTTATATACCTTGACGTTAAGAACAGATTGTTAATATTCATAATATTGACAGGGTCTACATGATTACAATGTAGATATTTTCCGGATACAAAAAAAAGACAAGTAATAAATATTTAACTTATTCATGAAAAATAAAAAGTCCCTATCTTTAGTATTTCGCTTATACGGGACTATCTCGAAGGAAGCGATCCGCGGTACCGGCCCTCAAACCCCGGCCAAGTTCCGCGGCCCACAACCTTGCAATTCTAAAGACCCTTCTAATTATTACAACAGAAGTGTTTCTTTGACGTTGAAGATGCTTAATTTGGTTAATATTCGATACAACTGTGTTTCAGTTTTTTGAACAGTATTGTAAAGATTTTTGCTGAAGTTTGTGAAGCTGGTAGGACAGTATTGTTAACTGTGTAGGTACATAATAATGTTATCCAAATCATTAATGAAGAGATACAAAGTAAAGGTGAAAAGCTAAGAAATAGATAGTTCGTTACTTCGAGGTCGACAAAACCCACCTTGATGCTATATTTATATGCTATGCCATATATATACTTACTGCAAAATTAAGGCTGTGCTTGGTTTATCAGTCAATTAATCACATCTTTGTTTTGTACAGTCAGTTACAAAAATATTGATTCGGCAAAAGTTACAAAAATATGTACACACAACTTTATTGACTTTACATTAAGGTCGTACCATGTATACATCTTTTTGTAACTTTGGGCGTATCGATGTCTTTGTAGTTAGACTGTACGTCCTTAGGAAAGTTGATATTATCGTGAATTTTCCCGGGGTTGTATTAAATTATGTCTGTGAAAATAAAGTCGCACTCAATTAAAACTTTAGTTGTAGTAAACAATATTATTAATATTACTCGGTAAGGTAATCATAATAAATTACAAACTCTTAAGCCTTGCTGTAACTAGAATGAAGAGCCGTTAGGAGTATTTCTATACTTAACGAAAAGGACATTTTTATGTAAACAAATGAAGGAAACGGCCCTTTGACGTTTCATGAAAGTATTTTTAAACTTCAAAGACATTTTACGGACGGCGCAGAATTGGTCAATTGTTTTATTTTTATTCGTCATGTTAAGAATTTCACGTTAGCTTGGCTTGTGGTTTTTGGCTGGTAGCTTGTTTATATCTATTCTTATTGTTTTAATTGCGCTATTATTTCGTCCGTCGGGATTCATGGTCGTGAATATAATATCTTTAATCATTATTATACTAATTATAGTATCGTGTTTACTTTGTAAATTATAGACAAACAATACTATTAAAGTCTCTATTAAATCTGTTTATATTTGGACGTTTCGTAATTATTTCTTCTTCAATTACAAATTGGCAGAAATGTTTTTTCCTATACCTATAAATAAGTAATTGCTTGATACTAACAGTAATAATACAATAATAATGAATAATAATACATTCTTTGACATAAATTTAATGTCATACATAATAGAAAACAAAAATTCAAATTCTCCCCTCTTTGTTGTATATAACTAAATTGTCTGCATTCTAAAACACCACCGTGAAGACTTGTGTTTGCAGCTTAGCGAATAATACTATACATCATGCGGCACAGTTGGACGAACTTAGCGGTCGCAGCTCCAGACTGTCGGGAACTAGGTTCACTAACTTTAATTAAAGCTCTAATCGCTTTCATTAGTGGACAGCTGATAACGAGGCTCCGTGGCGGGTTCGTTTGTTCCACCCCCAGCCAGTAGTTATCAGGATTTACTGGATCAGCAGTGATTAAAAGTAATGAAACTTGGTCAGCGCAACCACAAAGTTTGTTGTCCGTAGCTATTAACCTGACTCACAGATTTACAAGTTCATTAGGTGGCTCTAATTGAACAGAAAATACTTACTTACTATCATATTCATAAAAGATACTTAGTCGTTATAGTAAAATTCAATAGCAAACATTAAAGTGACCAATAAGGACAGCCCAAAGTAAAGTAGGAAACTTAACGAGCGTCTATGTAAACGAGAAATATCGGGAACGGTTGTTTATGTGGCAATATAGCCTGGAGGAAAACACGAGGAATCTGAGTAGTTGCATAGCATAGATCTCATGTTATTTCGGTGATGGTGTCAAAACGACACTGCTCTAAAAATGTCTGTAACGAAAGCGGCTAGCTAAGGGGGTGCGGGGCGAAAGTATGCGCGGGCGCTTAGGAGATCCGACAGAGGGGGAGGGGCGGGGGAGGGAGGGCGCGCCCACGCACTGCCCGCCGCGTCTTGCCGCCCGCCTCGCACCAGTCAGCAGCTGTGGCTCGTGTTGGCTGAACCATCTGTAGGGCCATCCTCTTTTTTCTTACCGTAGGTGAGTTCTGGTGACGTTTGATATCTGTACTAACTGATCGCGACGGCAAAACGAAGTGCATTAATGGAAGTGAAGTGATCTATCAACGCCGTGGTGTAGTGGAGCGTGCGTGATGCATCGCTTCTGCAGTGTGTGACCCTGAGTCTTTCGTTGCTCGGGCTACCCGCGGTGCTTGTTTGCGGGAAACTGCGCTAAGCGTGATTGAAAAGAAAACTGCCTTTACTAAAACTAACTTCAAATTAAATTTTAAAAGTGTCTGAAGTATCTAAAATCTAAGTACCTATATAAATTTAATGTGGTTGCGTTACCTGCCTTAAAAATTTACGTCTAAAATAATCTTTAGCTTTAGTTGTCCCACGCGCCTACATTTTCTTAGTCTGTATTTTACGAATTGCAGACATAAACTAGCTTTTACACCGTAATTGTAGTTAATTATAAGTTTACGACACAATTAAACATACATAGCTAACGATATCTGATTACATTTTGAAATCCGTGAAACCGAAGTCGCGCGGCGTGCCACCAAATTTGGATTGGCGGGAATGCGAGCCAACCTATTTCCGTCGCCCGCGCCGGCGAGCCCCGACGACGCCCGAGCGCCGCCGAACTTGCCCGAGCTCGCCCGAGGCTAATAATGGAATTTTCTTTCAGCAACAGTTTATTCGGAAAATAGGCGACTTTGTGACGTAGACCAGAATAGTATCACGTGACCTAAATTCCGATCATTGTGGTATCCTGAAAGAGTAAATAATCACCTAATGTTCTACTTTTTTCATGGTGTTTCGAAATATTGCGAGTAAATTAAATTTTTAATCAACATTTTAAAGAGATCGTCGAAACTTTTCTGAAATGAAATTATTTTTATTAGTTTCAGTAATATTAGTGGATAATATCTGAATGATATTGTATTCTTCCAAACATTTGGTTGAAACGGAAAACTTTAATTTTCACGTATCAAATGACAGCTGTCTTCGCGTGGCACGTAGCCAAATATTAGGTTTCAATTAACAGCTTGATGTTTCGTTTATGATATTGCCAAATACGCATTTATATTGTAGCCAAATCAAGTCAACTGCTGAGTTAGGTATTAATTAATTGTCAATTATAAAAAAAAACACACTGAACTTATCGATGACATTTTGATTAAATGATAAAGTGCTATTACAATATTTACAGACACAAATGAAGCAAAAACCTAAAACTATAACACATTGGTGTAATATTAGCTGAATAAATTTTTTTTGGGTGTGAAATTTGCGAAAACGATGTGCAATTTGTCATGCATTCATATTAATGTAATAAGATAAGATAAGGGTTTCATTATATCGCAAAAAAACTGATTGGTGAATTATGTTTTGACTTATCTCAATGTTGTATCGATATAGATTAGGTACATATCGCTTTACGTAACTGGTAATTAATTAAAAATTAAACCTAACGTCAACGTACCGCCGCGTTTAAACATTTTTTTCATTTGAAAGCCTTAATTAACAGTTCTTTTTACATTATTTCTATCTTTGTTACAGGACACCTAAACCAACACAAACAAAATGGCGGATGATGATGTAAGGTATGTCAGATGCAGGAAATGGAACCGGAATTTAATTTCCTCTACCTAGAGATTTTATATTGTCTTCTTAACTCAAAGGTGACGTTAGCACCAGTGAGTGCATTGAAAAAAAAAAGTAATTAGAAAGAAAAAATATACAGTTTACAAGGTATAGGTAGTGCCACCGGAGTTAGGTCACCACACAGTCACTCTCGTGGTACCTTTAATATAAAATGAATCCGGAATTCAATTTAACGTGATTGACTGAACACTCCTGTGCTTATATAGGTTGTACATCAGAAATATTATTCAAGTTGAAGATACGTTTCTGACGCTGTTACTTTTGATCATTGATCAATCAATGAATGAAAACATTGTTAACCTAAATAAAATAAAAAGCTTAATGACTTAAATAAATAAATAAATAAATATATCACACCAATTGACCTAGTCCCAAAGTAAGCTTAGCAAAGCTTGTGTTATGGGTACTAAGCAACGGATAAATATAATTATATAGATAGATACATACTTAAATACATATTAAACACCCAAGACCCGAGAACAAACATTCGTATTTTTTATACAAATATCTGCCCCGACACGGGAATCGAACCCGGGACCTCAAGCTTCGTAGTCAGGTTCTCTAACCACTAGGCCATCTGGTCGTCTATATAGGTTAACTTGCCTAGCTGAAGTATTTTAGATAAATTTAATAGCATCTTTTACTTACATCCAATTAAAAAACAGCCAAGTGCGAGTCGAACTCGCGCACCGAGAGTTTCATATACATTTGTAAATATCTAGGAAGACACTGGTGTTCGTAAAGTCCACCTGCGCAAAATGTACGCAGCGTGGGGTCATTTTCGACGGTTACAGAACATACTGACCTATGTCTGTATTTTTTATGTCTTTCTATACAGACATACATAAAAATAAGGTTTTTAGACTTTTCTTATTTCTCATAGGTAGCTCTTAACCTCCATACCAAATTTCAAATTTCTAGGACAACGGGAAGTAGGTACCTCATACGTTTTTCAGTTACCTACATTAATTTCAGCTTAATAACTCCACGTGTTCCAGTGAAAAAGTGTCTTGATAGGCAGATAGATAGATAGACAGACGGACAACAAAGTGAGTGTATTGATTGAGAAACTGATAAGGTTTTAATTTAATAAAATAGTATACATATTCATATTGAACAAGTGAGTGAAACTTATAAGAACTGATACGCGCTAAATTAACTACCTAGTGTTAATTTTGTGCTCGAAAATATAGGGTATAAGAACGTATCATTGATTTCTGATATGTACCTACCTTACTAGTATTTAATGGAATTTAATACAATATTCTGGAATAAACATTATTGATTGCACTTAATCAATAATGTTTATTCCAGAATATTGTACGGAATTCCATGAAATATATCCCAACTCAGGGATTTAGTAGTGTTGCACAATAGCATTTTTTTAGTACTGGCCACAATTAAATTTGAATTATACAAAAAAACAAAATAATTTAATTCTGGCCAGTACTTTACAAGTTAATTAACACATTTCTTTTTTCTGTTTTCATTTTCCGTGGTTGTCGCCGTGTTGTGCTCCTATCGTCGTGATCCACTCTCTTCGAAACCTAAAGTATTGAATTCAAAATCCCCCCTCGAGACTCAGGTACTTATTGTTGTGATAACACAATAACACATTACATTATCTACACTACAGAAACTATTTAAACAACAATGAAATATTTAGTCTGAAAACAAAGTTTAAAAAAATATTAACTGAATTGGATTAAATAATAAACCATACTTGATGGTTTTGAAAATAAACGATGAAATCCGCAAATGATTTCTAAACGTTTATAATGATCTATATTTAAACCTGAATTTCTGTTACAGCATTTTACTATTTTATTTGTATTAGAAGGGTTGTAAGTCGGCATCAATGTTGTCAGATGACCATTTATAATTTTATTATATGTCGTAATAACAAACAATTTGTAAATCAATGCTAACGCACAGTGTTTAATCTAATAACACATCACACATATATGTTTACATAATGTCATGAATCATTTGGAATAAAAGATTAATTAAATAATGAAACAAATATACCTAAGGCGCACTTAATGCCACAGCTGCGTATTTAACTTTGAAGTATGGAGTCTGATTTTCGAAGCCATTAACTTATTTACAAAATGAAACAATTTATTTTTAAGATGATTTATATTAATGCAAAATTTAAGTTAACCTAAGGTTTTTTATTTATACTTATCGATCTCATGACATAATGTTTAATCACACTCTCACAATACTTGCAAAACCATATACGTCGCACTGAATGCACACTACCATACACTCACACAGCACCAGTGTTTTAAATTGCACCCACTATTATAACATAATATGTTCTTATCATTAAAATGGCTGATTTACATTTAAAATCTTTGTCTGTTCGCCGATTTCAGATTTTGCAAAAAAACATGTCTATTAACTAACGTCTTTAAAACTAAATTTAAGAAAAATGTTGTAAAATCTTGAAATACTAAAAATCTCAAATCGGCGTTTACTTTATGTTAATAGTGTGCTAGTAAATGTTATTATAATAATGTCTATGTCAAAAAATCTTTGTCATTTGTTATAAGTATTAACAAATGTGTTTATTTTTAGTACCCCTGTCAACTTATTATAGACGTGAAATTAAAACTATTTCCAAACAGCAATTTATTTTTAAAGTCAACCCCAGAAAATATGTACATATTACATACATATTGTGTTATATAGTAAATCAGCCACTGACGAAAAGTCAGAAAGTTAAATAAAAGTACCCTTGTTATTGAATTAATTTATCTGTTTCTCCCTAAATGTCAGAACTAACTTTTCCTAAATATATTTACGATCGTGTTCTGAGAATTGTCTTTATTTTTCTTTCAGAAAAAGCGTCTCGAGGAGGTAATGTACATGAAGAAGACGACGTGATACATTTTTTACCACCCACCTCCTACACAAACAGTCCTACACACACGACGTTAAGAGTTATTTTAACGTATTATTACTTCCAGAAAAAGTTATTAGTCCCATGAAGTTATTTTTTGGTTAGGTACATCGAATTTTCAATAACAGTCGATAATTGAATAATTACATTCAATAACATTTTTCGTATTTGAATTTCAATATTTTCTTTGCAAATGCAAAAAAAATCCCGTAAAAAAATTGCCGTATCCATAAGATACACAGATTATTAATTTGAAAATAGAATGGATAAACTTGATACTGCTCCTTCGCGAAGTGCGGTCTCAAGCTATGTGAAATAGCCGCGTTTGCATGGAATATTTCTAGTTATGCAGTTAATTTTCCCCTACTTCTGCTCGGAATACAAAATATAGAACGTAAACGCAAGTAAATCTAATACAGTATTATATATAATTAAAAACATTTAAAACAAACATACAAAAACATGCATTCACCTTCACTCATTAAACAATCACACATATACAGACATTACACAGTCGCACACATACACACTTAATCATAATTAATACACAATACCAAATTTTTTAATTTCCCGGTATGATTACCATGTCATTGACTTGTCCAGGCGAAGAAGGCCAAACAGGCCGAGATCGACCGCAAGCGCGCTGAGGTGCGCAAGCGCATGGAGGAGGCCTCCAAGGCCAAGAAGGCGAAGAAGGGTTTCATGACCCCCGAGAGGAAGAAGAAACTCAGGGTGAGTGCAAATCTTTACCTACAAGTCTACTGGTAATATTCGTGTTTATGTAATATCAACTATCAAACATACTGAATCTGAACTGAAACCACCGTGTGGGACAATTTCACAAAAAAAAAAAATTGTGAGATTGAAACTTAGTAAGGAAAAACATTCCTCTATGGTGCCATCTCTGAGTTACTCTATTGAGTTTCCTGTCAGACGAGTATCATTGCATTAATCATTTACGAGTACGACATTGCCAGATGATATTTCTCCACGATTTACATGACTACTTATAGCTGTCCTTCTCATAACAGTTGCTGCTGCGTAAGAAAGCCGCTGAGGAGTTGAAGAAGGAACAGGAGCGTAAAGCTGCCGAGAGGAGGCGTATCATTGAGGAGAGGTGTGGTAAACCCAAGAACATTGAAGATGCAAACGAAGGTAAATATTTCTCCGCTTTGACCCACTCTCTAATTTTATTATACTCTCTCAATTCCCAAGAGCTAAGAATGAACGCTCATGAACACTTCTTGAATAGAAAATAAGCATTCAAAACTTTATCTATTTTATCTCCGACATCACATCGCCGAGCCACTGTGTTGTGTACCCTTTCATTAGTTACTCATGTGCATATATGTATATGTGTCACGTTATAGATGAACTTAGGAGCATTTGCACTGCCCACTACGATCGCATCAATCGCCTTGAAAATGAAAAGTACGACCTGGAATACGTCGTTAAAAGGAAAGATCACGAGGTAGTGAGACGAGCCAACTGGGGCAGTTCTCTCTTGACAAACTGACAAACTCACATCTCTTCACTTTAATATGTAACGTTATGCAATGCCGATGAGGCGTGTTGTCTCTTCGTCTGGTTAACAGATTAAACACTATCAGCTGAGCGGTCACCGGGTACAATGCACTTCGGCCGACCCATCTATTTCTAACGCGTGTCTCTTTTTTCCAAGCTCCATGTGAATTATTTGAATGTTGTGCGTATACTTGATACTTTCTGTTTTTCCGTAATTTTCAATAAAACATGTTTCCTTTTCGAGCCTCACATCCTATTTAACCGATGTCGCGTTGTTAGTGTAAGCACTGTCGGTAGCGCAGCGTCGCAGTCGTAGCTAACGGCCGAACTCTTGGTAATCCTTAAGTTGGTTTTATAGCGGCTCTTACGAGCATCATTACCGGTTACCATCAGCGTATCACCAAGATCGAGGAGGAGAAGTACGATGCCGAGATCGAAGTAGCGCGCAAACAGCTAGAGGTCTGACCTGGTTTGGGCTCCACGCAGTACATAATAAGCAATTAATTTTGAGTAGCTCATGCCGATAATGTGACTAGTATAATCAACCTGTTTGTTTTCGCAGTCCACTCATATAATTTTCACTTTCGGAGCTGAAAGTTAAAAATACCTACATCCCTAACAGTGTGGATAACAAGTATAAGTTCTAAGCGCTAAAATAACATTGAGCCGTTGCAGCCGTCGGAGCTGTCCACGTAGCGAACATGTAGAAATCGTCGCGCTTGTCCGTGCGCGAATCATGTAGCTTCGCTTTCGCTTACCTCCGTCGGCAGCGGTCCCAGCGTCGCGTCCCACACTACACAACGACTAATATAATGTTTACTTACCTGAAAATGTGATTGTATTTTTCTTTAGCGGAACTGCAGACGATATGTCAAATGTACTGGCACAGAATATACAACCTTGAGGGGGATAAATATGAACTAGAACGAGCGATCGAAATTAGGAAAATGGAGGTAAAACTGCATATTAGGATTGGAATGCATTATGATATGAGTTGATACTGATTTAGTTGTTACGACATGACATGATAGTTGTACGGCTCGACGCACACATGCACACGTCGCTCCACGTCGACAGACGCTGGTCACTCACAGCGATGCCCATGCTCATTCTGCTGGCTCAATAATCTGTCTTTCCTTTTTCTTTAGCAATGCTCAAGAGAATAATACAGGAGTATTATGACCGCATGTATGTGTGTGAGGGCCAGAAGTGGGATTGGAACATGAAGTCAGGAAAAGAGATTTTGAGGTATTGACCAATACTTTATAACCATTGTGAATATCACAGTCATCGAATATGTAACAAACGTGCGCGTGTGACAATTCGTGTACATTGTTAACGCTTTGTAAGTTTTCGGTTGTTTGTTGTTGAGTTGTAAATAATCGAAGAGTTCGAGTCCCGGGTCGGTAGTGCTGTATAGAGCACATGTGTGCGACGGTAGAAGGTTCGGCGCGGACGCAGCCCGGCCACGGTAAGGCGTGCGGTGCAAAATCGATCTCTGGCGCGTCATCCGACATGGAGCTTACACCGCTAACTACACTAACGACGTAACCGCTCGCTCCGGCGCGACGTAACAGCTACCACACACTCACTCAGCCACGCGGCCCCGCCGCTGCATGCCGCCTAACACCCATCTCGCTCATCA
>NC_133473.1:17016590-17030597 GCF_025370935.1 Choristoneura fumiferana
TTTTTAATCGTATGGCGTAAAACATTAAACAATTACACTAAAGAAAGAAACTACAAACTAGCTATAAATCCACATTCAGGGTCCCAAGCCACGACATTGTGTCAGGTGTCAGATTGTACAGATCTCCAGGGGAGCCCGAGTATGAGTGTAGAGGGCAGCGCTGTACAATGTGCTCCATAGTTTGAGCCTCCTCGCCGCATTCGCAGAGGGCCGAGTCCCGCCAACCCACTTGTACCGAAAGTAGTGACAGCGTCCGTGTCCTGTTCTCAGTCTGTTTAAGCGGCACCAGAGCTTGCGTGGTAGACTGAAACCATCTGGTTTAACCGTGGGGTCTATAGTTTGCAGGGCAGTTCCAGTAGTTTGTGCATTCCACTCGTCCTTCCACCTCTGTCTGATGTCAAAATCCCCTAGGTTTTGGGCTGTTACACAAGCAGGGTGCCGAGATTTAAGCCGTTGGGGTGGAGGGTGACAGAAAGGCTGGTGAACAGGCAGAGACTGGTCCGCCTGTATTTTTTCCGCTTCTCTTTTTAGCGCTTGCATCCTGCGGAGATGTGGCGGAGCAATATGGCTGAGAACTGGGAGCCAGTGGAGGGGAGTAGACTTGATTGTGCCCGAGACACATCGCATGGCCTCATTCAATTTAGTGTCCTTTTTTGTACGTGCGCACTCTCAAGCCATACCGGAGCACAGTATTCGGCTGCCGAAAAGACGAGCGCTGCAGCTGACGTACGCAGGCAATCAGCGGAGGCACCCCAGGTAGTGCCACAGAGTTTATGGAGGATGTTGTTCCGTGAGGCAACCTTCAAGGATACCTTTTGGAGGTGCTCCTTGTACGTCAGAGTCCTATCCAGTGTCACTCCAAGGTATTTGGGCAGGGATTGTACTTAAGTAATTCCCCTTTGAAAGAGACAGCTGGTTGGTAGTTTGCCATACGGTTATTAAGGTGGAAGCACGCCACTTCTGTCTTGCTTGGGCTTGGTATCAGACGCCAGGAACTAAAATATTCATTGAGCCTTGATAAGTCGGATGATAAAACTTCCTCGCCAGACTTGAAGTCTCTACCTTGAAATACAAGTGCTATATCATCAGCATAAATGAATTTGGTGGCCTCAGTCGGTGGTAAGTCGTGGATATATAGATTGAAAAGAGTCGGGGCAAGTACAGAGCCCTGTGGCAGGCCATTATTGAGTTTTCTCTTGCGGCTTTTGGCGTTACCCAGGTAGACCTCAAACTCCCTCTCACTAAGCATGCTCATGATGATATCTGCTATTTCCCTGCTTGGAATCGTTTTAATAATTTTAAATAGCAGCCCTTGTTTCCATACCGTATCATAAGCAGCAGTTAAGTCCACGAAGACTGCAGTGGATTTTAGTTGCCTCTGAAACCCAGCTTCGATATGTGTGGTTAGGGCTAGGACCTGATCCGTACAACTTCTACCACCCCTGAAACCAGCCTGCTCGAGTGGTATGACAGCCTCCACGTATGGAGTTATTCTAGCAAGGATAAGGCGTTCCAGAAGCTTATAGATACAGCTGAGGAGGGAGATGGGGCGGAAATTTTCAGGTCGGTCGTCTGTTTTGCCAGGCTTCAGTACCGCTATGACCTTTGCCAGCTTGAATTCCTTAGGCAACCGGTTGTTAAGTAAAATGTAGTCAAAAAGCGCAGCAAGCCAGCCTACGCTCACCGGGCCCATGGCTCGAATGAATTCATTAAAGATGTTGTCTGGCCCCGCTGCTTTGCCGTATTTTAAAAGCTTAATGCCATCCACGACTTCACCAATACTAAAGGGTCTTGAGAGGTGCTGCCCAGTCGGAGCACTCCTTCTGTCAGTTCTCAGCGCTTGTTTTACTCGTTTAGTAAACATCTTATCCCTCTTTGCTCTGGTTACGTCTACCATTCGGTTGGCAATAGCATCAGGGTTGACTTTCAGGCTAAGTTTTGGCGGGTGTTGTTTCCCTGACAGGCGGTGCAAGACTTTCCAGGCCTTTCTGCTTGACCTCTTGAAATCCATGTTGCCAACCGCAGATTCCCACTTTTCCCTCCTGCTTCGGTCCAAAGAATGAAGCAATGCTGCTCCAGCACTCTGATCCTCCGATTCCTGGTATTCGTGGTATAACTTTTCGCTATCTGAATTCCAGCCAGGTACATATTCTTTCCTATAGCCCCTTGGTATGTTAACTTTAGCTGCTTTGATGACTAGTTCAACAAATTTACCGTAGTTCGAGGCGATAGGTTCTAAGTTTGCTGCTGCAAGTTCTGTGTCCAAGCTCACCCGGAAACCATCCCAGTCCGCGCGACCAAAATTCCACCTAGGCACAGGCATCGAATTAGCTAGAGGTATTTTGAGGCCTATATCTGTGACGATCGGTCTATGTTGGCTATTTGGAAAATTGCCGAGCACTGTACAGGTTGCAGGTAGAGGCTGGTCAAGGTGGTCTCTGGAGACAAAGGTCAAGTCGGGATTATAGTCCCTGTTCCATCTTGCAGAGTGAAAGCTACCCTTGTCTTTGGCATCAAACAACAGATGGAGATCACAGAGGTCCGCCCAAAGAGCAAGCGCTTCTCCATTCTCGTCTATGTCTCGATAGCGCCAGATTGTGTGATGGCTGTTGAAATCTCCCATGTAAGTGCAAGGATGTTGAAAGTTAGGTAAAACACTTGGTGGCCATTTCACTTTCGGCGGCTTGTACACGTTAGTTACTGTGAGATTATTAACTTGGATCGTGACTGTGAAAATGAGATCAACATCGCTGGAGTCTATCAACTGGATGTCGTTCAGGCTTGACCTCGCGTAAGTGGCTATACCATACTTAGGGTGGTGCACAGCTTTAACTAAGGTGTACCCGGGTATTTGTCCTCTCCTTTCGAGATCAGAGTCATCCTTCGTGTGGGTTTCCTGAATGTGGACTACGTCAATGTTCATCTCATGCAGGAGCCTTTGCAGGTAGTCACTTTTGGCTGAGCTAATGCCTTCAATATTGATTTGCAGGATGCGAACTGATGGTCCAACATCTCTAGTCAAGGGTTCCCGAACAGGATTCCCAGAACAAACATTTCCTTTCATGTGGATACCGCTCATAATTATGCGTTTCTCTATTTATAAGAACGTTCAATTCGCCTTAAGTTTTGTCACTCTTTAGCACCACCCAGGGGACACGTGCAGGGCTGTGGTAGGTAAATCCTGCGGACGCGAGTAACAGTTGCCCCTGCTTAATAGATTTTATCCCAAGATGTAAACTTTTTGTCAGAATCTAATTATAATTCCATCCCCTGGTGTTGCAGATGTTTATGGGCGGTGGTGATCTCTTACCATCAGGAGACCCACTTGCTCGTTTGCTATCCAGTCGAATAAAAAAATAAAACCTATTACGTGATTCAGTGTCTTAGACAATACCTAATGAGTTTTCTTTCTCGCACCTTTGTTAAGCTTACTGGCACACTCTCTTAATCGTCCTCTTTCACTTATAGAAAAAAGGCACCAGCAGAAAGCCCAGCAACACCAACTAATACTTCACCTAATTAACATTCCCTTCCCTCAGGACCCGCCCCATCGACCCTGATGAATCAGTCAGGATCAACTCTGATGACGAAAGCATACCTTACAAGAAAGACGTGTCGGCTGAAGACAGTCCGCTACCCACAGAGCCTGTGAAGATAGTTGAGGACAGTAATGTGCCATTCACGTACGGGCAGCCGTATCCTCCACCACCTCTAATGCAGCCGTATCAAACTGAGGGTTTTGAGCCCCAAGGGTACGAAGCTCAGCCGTATGATGAGACTGTGGGTTTACCACAGACATCGCAAGCCCAGCAACAGCCGCAGTCAAGGCAATGGGCCGGCGAGACAGAAATTAATTAAGTTTTTTTTTAAGTAAGCAGGTTTTTTTCTAGCCAGTTTTAGTTACTTAAACAGAGAAGCGATAGGTAGAGTTGAAACGTCTCTTCCACACAAGTTTACCAAAGCTATCGTTAAAAAGGGATGTAGGTATGTTTTGCTACATATTGGAATTGTGTGGGGAATTGTAGCCAAAGTTAATTTTTTCACGTTTTGTATTTATAAGTATACATAATACTTAATATTATATTTTTTTTAATAACTAATTAATTACCTAAAGCTTAAACGTCAGTGTGACTTTAGTTGTTACTGTAGTACATATTTTAAGTAGATATATGTAATCGTAGGTGTATGTGTATGTGTAATGACAAATCAATAGGATCCCACCATTTTATAAAATAGTTCATGGTCATTTTTACCTGCATTCTTTGCTTACGCATGACAGTAGAAATGAAATTATGTTAATTTAATGGCGAGTAGGTAGGTATATACCTAATTTAAGATAAAAAGTGTATTTTTTTATTTTGTGCCATTTTCTTAAAAAAATCAATATCGACTTTTAATTAATAATACCTTCGAATGTAAGTTTTGTTTATGAAATAAAATAGATTTCTTAGATTAAGAATAAAGTTTTTTTTTGTAATAATCCTATGTAGAGTTCCATTTTTTTAATGGGTACCTAACCCAATGCTTTGGAGATCATGCATGATCACCGTCTGAAATGATTTATATGTATGTAAGTATTGGATAAATAAATAAATTAAATTAAATGTTCCGTAGAACGGCCGACATTCGACCGACCTCACGATAGGTCGTAATAGTAATAGTTTGACGACCGGATGGCTAAGTGGTTAGAGAACCTGACTACGAAGCTTGAGGTCCTGGGTTCGAATCCCGGCCGGGGCAGATATTTGTGTGAATAACACGAATGTTTGTTCTCGGGTCTTGGATGTTTAATATGTATTTAAGTATGTATTTATCTATATAAGTATGTTTATCCGTTACCTAGTATCCATAGTACAAGCTTTGCTTAGTTTGGGACCAGATCAATTGGTGTCAAGTGTCCCATGATATTTATTTTATAGTACATTGTGTCTTAAGGGCGGTAAACAAGGAATTACGAACGAGAGTCTATTAGAAGCCCGAAGTCGAAGACGAAGTCGCGGACGGAAAGCTAGTAAATAATACATAAAGGACACTTATCCTATCCTACTAAGTACTATTATAAATGCTATATGACCTTTGGTATATGGTTGTTTTTTATGCAACGTCAATGAAAAACACGATGTAATTTTCGGGAATTCCCACGTAAAATTTTGTTTGTTACGGCTTCACGCTAGGATGGCTAGACGGATTTGGATGAAATTTGGTAGGTGGATAGCTGGGCGTCTGGAATAACACATAGGCTTCTTTTTATACCGATATCTCACGGGATAGGGATAAAATCTAAATTCCCGGAATTTCAATTGTAACTACCAGATCGAATAGTTTACGCGTGCGAAGTCGCGACCAAACACTAGTTTCATATTTAAGTATTTTATTTGAATAAAGTATTCTGAAAATACCTATTTTCTATTTTGTATTTAAAATACTAAAAGCAAAAGTATTTTGTATTTTGCATTTCAAATAGCAAAAATTAGAAAACTATTTGCATTTTGTATTTAAATACTTTTTTAAAACCATTTTGCACATCCCTGTCGATATCTTTGTAACTAATTGTAAATCCATTCACTGTCGACTAGAACGACGGACGGTCTGACAGACACGTGAGTGATCCTAATGAGGGCTATCGTTTTTTGTCTTACTAGATGGCGCCACTGTTGCGAGAGGTTTTTAAGTGTGGCTTTCAAAGTCTGTTATTACGGGCGTGAAAACAAAGTTTAGATTATAATCATATTTAATACATCTTAAAACCGTACCATAAAAATATCGAGCAACCACGCAGTCATGCGTACCTAATCCCGTATTGTTCGGAAAAAAAGGGAGGACCAATGTTTTCGAAAGACAAAACTGTCTCAAAACACAGACATTCATTGCCCCTTATCGCATAATTGCCATAATTAATTTCAGATAATGCAAAATATTCACAAAATTATTCTAATTATAAGTAAACCCGCGTAGCTCACCCAATATAAAATATGAGATTTGACATTTCGGAGACCTCAGGCTACACTAGCGCCTCTAGCGGCGAATTCATACGCGATAGCCTTCAATCTATTGGTTCCGTGTTGGTTCCATGTGTTCCGTTTAAGGTTTAAGTTACGAAACTTTACAAACTTACTTTACTAATTGCACTACAAATCAGTTACAATTAAATTCTGTAATATGACCCTCACGTAATAATGAAAAATGGTCAAGCTTAGTTTAATTAGTCTTTTATTCAATAAGTAGAATAACCTGTTCGTAAAACATTCTTAGAACATACGTAAAACGAAACGTTAGAGGACGAACCTTATGACATTGACACCCTAAATGTCAAATTGACAGTTTTGCATGGTATCGTCGTATAGTTTTGTATTTACGAAAGCTACATAAACATTATGATTTGTGATAATTAATAGGTTTTGTAAGCATAAATAAAACATTACGTTCCTGTAAAACCTGTAACCTATAAAAAGAAAAAGCTATCAAACCCATTGAGTCAACGAGATAACGCCTGAATTGTCTTAGTATACTACTTGTTTCTCGAGTCAATTTGATGATGATTATTAATCTATACTTTTGCTGTTACTAAGTGCATAACATAAATTTGAACGACGTAATACTATTTAATAAATAATTGCAAAGTAACACACGGCTTGCTCTTACAGTTTTCAGTAAGTAATCTAGAATAATCTAGATAAATTTAATGATGCTTGGCATGCAAAACAATACACTAGCGTTGCTAATTTTACCATTCAAATATCCAATTCATGCAAAACAATATAATAGGCATTTAATTATTTACAGAATCCATGGCAACCAAGTGTAAAACAATGCTGTAACTACATCCCAAAGTATTCAATTATATCAGCAAGGAGAAAAATTTGCAAAGTTAAAAAAGAATGTCAACAATTTAACGTATGAACATGCGATCGAAGAATGTTCTCTCTTTCATATTTTTTCGACCCTGGCTAGGTATTCCATTTGGGATATGGATAGCAGTGTCGGTAGTGTACTATTGGTGGTTAATCTCTCGAATTAGCATTCTGGAGACACAGAATAAAGTCTTCAAAACGCAACTGAGGCTGTCGCAGAGTGTGATGAGTAAAATAACAGTTGATTCAGCAACGTTGTACCAAGTTCCTGATGTAAGTATTGGTATCTAATTTTACTAATGTTAACCAAAAACTTCCTTTACCACCCAATATGTAAGGAAAAATAAAATGTAGTCTGCTTGCTGAAAGTTGACAAAATGAGATTTTTTAAACATTTCTTAACTTCCAAACTTCCAGAAGACACTTAAAGCACATCACAACAAAATGCCAATATGGTTGTCGCATCTGCTCGCCCGCCTGGTGACGCGCTTGAAAACAACTGAGTGCCTCATACCACCAATCTCAGTGCGTTGAAATAAGCCCGTCACACAGTTTGCGATAGTTAAGACAGAGCCACTATTCTGAGAGATTGTGAATTGTATATATCCAGAGAAAGTATCATAAGCACAACAGTGCATCAAGCCAAGTTCAAAGAAATCAACACTGAATGGCTTATTTAATTCCAGATCCCAGATGAGAGTGGAACATTATGTGAGACTATCCATGTGGCACTGGTCTGTATGGGCAAGTGCCCTCGACTGGTCACCCCGATGCTGAAGTCCTTGCTGCATCATCGCCAGAACCCTGTGCATTTCCACCTCATCGCAGATGCGGCTTCACAACATACTATTAGCCGTATCTTCGAGACCTGGGATTTGCCTGATGGTACATCTACTTTTATTTCTGGTCAGAAAAATATCAACCATCATCATCTCTGCCTATGTATATACATATGTTTCACTACAGGGTACAGGCTACCTCTCATCGAGGGCCATAGTTCCCATGTGGCCACGGTGTGGATTGGGAACTTCACAAACAACTAAATGTCTTGGCCGGTATGTGCAGTTTTTCTCATGATGTTTTCCTTCACCATAAAGAATATACAGTACAGTAAAGCTATGGTAATGTAATTTCGCACACAAATTCCGAAAAAAAAACAGCTAACAACCTACGCCCCTCTCCTTTGACAATAGGTCAAACCACTAGGCCACTGTGGCTTATAATAATTAATGTAAAATTGTAAAGGATAGATTCTGTGAAATTAATATCACCTTTTTTTATCTTCAGTGAAATACACCACCTATAACGCCCAAAACAGTCTGCCACGGGTAGCATGGGTACCCAACAGCCACTATTCGGGGATCTTCGCGCTGGTTAAGCTACTGTTCCCGGATATTCTACCGTCTACCCTGAAACAGGTTATTGTGTTGGACTCTGACATCACGTTCCTATGTGACGTCGTGGAACTGTGGGCTATGTTCAGGAATATGAGTGAAGAGCAAGTAAGTTAATCATTACGTACATAAGTATAACACCGATATTTTTGGTACTAGTGCTTGAAACTAGACTGAAATATCGGTACTAAAACAATATATCGGTAATTTTGGTATTAGTGCTTGAATAGATCGAAAATACTGGTATTAAAGCAGTATATACCAGTATTTTTGGTAACGATTTGAAGTCCAGCCACTGAGCTCAAAATATATGTGATTCTTTCTCCAGTTCATAGGTTTAGTAGAAAACGAAAGCAACTGGTACTACGACACGGAACCCCGCTGGCCAGCGTTGGGCAGGGGCTACAACACCGGCGTAATGTTGCTGGACCTAACAAAGATCCGAACCGTCATAGACTGGACATCACTATGGCATGATGCCGTCAACGAAAACATTGATAGGTTAAAAGTCACAACACTGGCCGACCAAGATGTCATAAATGCAATTATAAAAAAAATACCAAAGATAGTTTATAATATAAGTTGCCAGTACAATGTGCAGATGTCTACTAATACGTTAGCGAAGAATTGTTATGGCGAAGATGTTAATAATGTTAAGGTAATTATGGTTTTGTTAATGATTTTCGTTTATTATGAATTGGTGGTGATTGTGAATGCATGCCTTTTTCCGCTAGCCGCCTTAAAATGTTTAACTTATTAAAACATAACTTACTTAATACAAACATATTGTTTTTTTTTATATTGATATTTACTTAAGATAAGATAAGATTTGACAGCTATTTTGACATTAGTTATCATTATCCTCCTGAGACCCCGCGTCAAATGTAATGCCAGAATTTTAAACATAATGGCAATCAAGAAAAGTTGACATTTGATTAGACATTATGTTCAAAATTTTGTACCCAGAGTCTAAGGAGGGAGAGAGAAGTCAATTCGTGTTACACTAAATTGAGCTACTATTGGCCTGGTTTCTTAGGATATTTTGTGTCTCTGTGGTAATGATTTCAATTTTATCTCGAACGTTATGCTTGGTTTTATTGTGACTTGGCCTGTTTTTGTTGCAGTTATATTATTTTGCCTTCTGGGTTCTACTCACCTGCTTATTGTTCAGCCTTATTCTGCAATAGCATGTTAATACCTAATTGGACATCGTTAGTACCTTCTTTCCTAATACCTATTTTTGGAAAAATCATCAAACATTGTCTAGTATGTTTAGAACGTATTGACTAGTCTCTGACTGTACCTCGAATATGAAGTTTTATGAAATTCGAATAACCACTTTAGATACACGTCCTAAAGTACGTATTCTAATTACGTAAAATTTCATATGCGAGGTTGAGTATCTAGTTATAGTAACAACTTTGTCACTTGTTTTTTTTTTGTTTGCATGTGTTTTTTTTTAAATATTTCTAACAAATAAAAAGCACGTTTGTTTAAAACCGTGTGTAACAACAATAACACCTCTAAATTGGAAAGTTTTAAACAATCTGTCTATTACGGACTCGCGTGCGCAAAACAGGACATAACCACTTGCCACTGGTCGTAATTTAAGCCTAATACTTACTCTAATACATACTCGTAAAAAATCATCATCATATCAGCCGTAGGACGTCCACCGTTGGACAAAGGCCTCCCCCATAGACCCCCCTCAGTTACTTCGATTTGAAACAGCCTGCATCCATCGTGAACCCGTGACTAACCAAGTCATCCATTCATCTCGTTGGTGGCCATCCTAGTAGTAAATATTGTCCTTAATTTAACCGATTAGCATTAAGTAAAGCTATTCGCCCATTGACCGAAGGCACCAGCAACACCATGTCGTCTACGTAGCTGATGTATCCACCAAAACGCATGCCGTTGAGCTCCCGAAACCGCGCGTCCATTACAAATTAAAGAGCTTATTTTAGGCTAGCCCCCGAAACGAACTATCGTTGCAATGCAAATGATCTATTTCCAGATAATCCACTGGAATTCTCCAAAGAAGTACAACGTCAAGATCCGAGACGTTGAGTACTTTCGCAGCATTCACCAGTCATACGTCAACTTCGACGGGAACATATTGCGTGAGAAGCTGCATCGGTGTTACAACACAGAAGCTGTCACTTACAAGGTCTGTTTAACCCTGTACTTTTTTAACATGTCGTCTCCTATATTGTTAACTATTTCTGAAAACGAAGCTGGGTCTTTTTTTAATTGAGAAAGGGCCAAAGTCATTAGCTCCACACAGAGTCTGGCTTCAGCTATTTGTCGGAAAGCCGGGAGAGGAGCATGCATTCTCCCGTTAGGCTCTGTAGGATGCATGGGTCAATCTGTTTGTTGATCCCCATTGGTTTCTTCCTTGACCGAGATGAGTCTGGTTTAATCAAAATGAGCCTTACGTAGCTGTTGTAGAGTTAGAGTTACTTTGTGACCTAAAACGAATCCAGAATACTTCTAACAAATGTTCTTCAGGTTTATTTTTTATTGCAGTTGGTTGACTAATGTGTCCATAGATCGGTGTTCAAAGTCTACGGCGTCTAATACTCCAAAATTCTGGAATCAAAAACATGTTAACGGCATTGTCAAACCAATCACTCGAAAGTTGTAAAATAGGATTTTTTTTTCTTACAGACGAAGAACTCTGATTTATGTGTGAGTTTTCGTGCAGCTCAGCGCACTAAACTACGCACACACCTTTACTATATGGACTATAGCTACACGGGCATAGACAATTTCGACGTCACGCTCGTTCTGCAGCTGTCTATGGATCGACTACAATTCCTGGAAAGGCTTGTTAAACACTGGGAAGGTTGGTAATGCAACTTTAAAGCAATTAGGGGCTGTTTCACCGTCCATTGATTAGCGTTAACCGACGGTTAAATGTGATGCCGTCTTCGTCTATTCGAACAAAACAAATAGAGACGGCATCACACCTAACCGCCAGTTAACAGTAATCAATGGATGGTGAAACAGCCCCTTAATGTTTAGAAGTGAAAGTGGGCGGGAAAAAAATGGTTGCCAAGTGGTGCGGCCCTGGAATCGTACTTCAGTGTTTTTCGGAATGTAATTGTATGTGCAATTTACCATAAACTTTTACGGTGAAGAAAAAAGTTCGAAAACCTGCACACACCTGTGAAGAAATTCAATGGCTGTAGTTCTCGATCCGCACTGGGCCCGCGTGGAAATTACGGCTGCCCAAAGTTACCTCTCGCTCGCACTCACAGGCCTTATGGGACTGCCCTAGTGTTGTGTGTATTGTGACACTAGGGCAATCTCATAAGGCCTGTGAGTGCGAGCGAGAGGTACCTTTAAAATGATTTATGACTCAGTTCGCTCGTTTGTAATGGCCGTATAATACATGTATTAAATATAAACTAATACATATAAATTAAATATATATAGTATACCTACCCATAATACACGACATAACAAACGCAACAGCTTTCTTTCATTTTATTTCCACGAATTTTCAATTTAACAAGGGTTTCTTGACAGGCAAAATATCGCTAGATGGCGTTAGTATCAAGAGGTCCGTTTGACGTTACGGTCTTGCTTGCGATTGGCTCATTTATAACCAATCACAATCGAGACACAATATCGCGAATGAATTCGCCACTAGAGGCGCTAGTGTAGCGAGGTCTCCGAATGTCATCTCATAGTTTTTAGCTACGAGAATAATTTTGTGAATATTTTGCAATATCTGAAATTAATTATGGCAAATATGCGTTCCGGGGCAATGAATGTCTGTGTTTTGAGACAAAACTCTTTCGGAAACATTAGTCCTCCCTTTTTTCCGAACAAAACGGGGACTATTCAACACTGTGGCATGCTCGATATTTTTATGGTACGGTTTTAAGGTGTATTAAATATGATTTTAATCTAAACTTTGTTTTCACGCCCGTAATAACAGACTTTGAAAGCCATACTTAAAAACTTCACGCAACAGTGCGCCATCTAGTGAGACAAAAAACGATAGCCCTCATTGTCAAATGGAGCTTGCGATACTAGAGCCAACTAGCCTGTCATACAGAACCATAAACATTTCCAGGTCCGCTAAGCGCAGCCATTTACCTGTCGGACTGCGATGTGGCCGAATTAGAAAGTTTCATCAGGGATTTCTCGGACACGCTCAGCACTAGAAAGAATATTGGATACCATCTTGTTTTCAAACAAGATTCTGTAAGTACGCAGAGCTAATAAAGGTCGTCTTATTTCTCATTTTTACAAATTCGAAAGATCTGAAAGGAATTAAAAAGGTGACCTTACCTGGTGTTAGTCGTTCTGGAGCTTCTTATTTACTCTCTTTTCCTTTTTAGGGTTCAGTAGTTCTACAAAGAATGCCGTCATTTTACCCCATCCTTATCTGCTGACATAATCTGAATATTTTTTACGATTCCAAGCACTTTTTAGGCGATTATTTTATTGCATTTGTCGTTGAACACACGCAGATGCACTACCCAGTGAACTACCTCCGCAACGTGGCGCTGGAGAGCGTGAACACCCCGTACGTTTTCCTCGTGGACGTGGACTTCGTGCCCATGGCGGGGCTCTACGAACACCTGCGGACTGCCATCCGGCTGGTCAATCCTTACCCTCAGAAAAAGGTTGGTTAACAACTTAACAACTTAACACTTACTTGCGGAAAAAGGTTGGCCTAGCCTAACTCTCAGAAAAAGGTTGGTCAACACTTAAGTAAAAAAAAAAGGAAAAAGGTTGACCAAGCCTTAAGGTCCGTTTATATCTAGAGACATTAAGCGTGCCCGACATGTGCCGTGGCAGAAAAAATAATATTCTTATATACAGTGTCTATTTACGTATTTATATCTATCGTTACACGGCCGCGCAGACGCCGACAGACACTTAAAATAATTAATATTATTTTGTCTGCCACGGCACGTGTCTGGCACGCTCAATGTCTGTAGGTATAAACGGACCTTAATTCTCAGAAAAAGGTTGGTCAAACCTTAGCGGAAAAAGTATTTCTATTTGTTCTAAGATGATAAATGACACATGATTATGTAACTTTGTGAGGCGGTAACTATTTTTTATTTTTTCCTCTTCTTGACTCTAGTTCCGTTGGTATCTGTCATTTGAATCATGTTAGAACAAATAGAACATAAGTACCTGCAGAAAAATGTTGGTCAACATTTACTTGCGGAAAAAGGTTGGTCAAGCCTTACTTGCAGAAAAAGATGGTCAAACCTTAGATCAACATTTACTTGTAGAAAAAGGTAGCTCAACCATTACTTGTAATTCTATATTATCTCTTTTTCCAGTGTTTGGTAGTAGCGGCGTTCGAGACGCAGCGTTACCGGCTGTCCCCGCCGCGCGACAAGCCCGCATTGCTGGCGCGTCTCGCGGCGCGGCGCGGCGCCGACGTGGCCCCGTTCCGCGCGCGCGAGTGGCCGCGCGGCCATCGCGCCACCAACTACTCGCGCTGGGCCGCCGCCACCGCGCCTTACGAGGTAACTTACTGTTTAGTGATGGAGTCCAGGCCGGACATTGAAACACGATATTGGAATAAACTTGTATTGAAGTATTACAAGAAAGAAAGAAAGAAAAACATTTATTCGTGACATTTTTTACAAATAAAAGAAAAAGAAAAAAGGAAATAAATTTTGTCACGAAATGGTCCCAACTCAGCATGATGTCAACCTTGCGGCCGACGCTGATCTTCCGTTGGAACCATGGAACAATAGTATTTTATGCAACTGTATCATAGT